>NW_005871590.1:492737-496277 GCF_000147115.1 Myotis lucifugus | reverse complement strand
GGCGTGCTGGGTGCCGCACAGGTGTGCTCCCACGTTGTAGGAGCTCACCAGGTGAGAGATGCATAGCGCAGAGGGGAATGGCAGAGGCGGGGAGAAGTGAAGGCCAAGGGGAGAGGACTGCTCAGGCCCAAGGAGGGCGAAGGGCAGGTGGGAGGGAGTAAGGCAGGTGGGAGGGGGCAGGTGGTTGGGGAGGGGGAGGGGCAAGTGGGAGGGGGAGGAGCAAGTGGGAGGGGGAGGGGCAAGTGGAGGGGGCGGGGCAGGTGAGAGGGGAAGAGCTGGTGGCCGGGAAGGAGGAGTGACTGGAAGGCAAAGGCTCTTGTGTTGGAGGAGCCAGAGGGGGTCGCAGAGCACCGGGTGGGGAAGTGGCGCCGTCTTTCCGCGGGCGCCTTACCTGGACAGGGACGGGTGGTAGAGCATGAGCAGCCCCTCGGCGCCGAGCAGCACGGCCAGGCCCCAGGCCATGAGGTGGTAGAGCAGGATGATGCTAGGAGAGGAGAGAGCCGCCTCAGCTGCGCAGCCAGCAGGGAGGCCCAGTGGCGCCGGCCACGCCCGCGATCCCCACTCGGGCAAGGAGTGGCCTTAGTTGGCCTCTCGGCCGTTCTTTTTCCTGGGGTGGAGTTCATATAACAGAACTAACCATTTTACCCTGGCCGGTTGCTCAGTGGTTGGAGCGTCGGCCTGCGGACCGAAGGGTCCAGAGTTCGATTTTGGTCAAGGGCAAGTACCTCGGTTGCAGGCTCCTCCCCGGCCCGGGCCCTGGTCAGGGTGCCTGCAGGAGGCAACCCATCGGTGTGTTTCTCTCACATCAATGTTTCTCTGTCTTTCCCTCGCTCTTCCACGTTTTAGAGAGAGTGGAAGAGATGCTTTGTGTAGGTGAGGAAAAGGCCCACCTTTATTCTTTTTTATGTCGATATCCAGTTGTCTGAGCCAGGGTGAGGATTCCAACACAAAACAAAACAAACCAACCGACGCCACAGTGAGATAGCACTGCGTGTACCAGGAGGGCTGACACTCCCAAAGCCACACACATGCACAGAAAGTAACACGTGTCGTTAGCACAGGCGCGGGATCGCAGAGCCAGCGCTCCCAGCTGCTGAGAAAGCGCAGGGCGCACCTCGCGGAAAGCAGCTCCGCAGCTCCTTACTGGTTACACTCAGGGACGCGATGGCCCGGGGCTTCCGCCCTGGGATGAGCGGAAAACTCGAGTCCTCACAAGCACTTGCGTCCACGTGTCACTGCAGCTCTATTCCTAATTGCCCCGCAATGGCACCCCTCCATGCCCCTCAGTGATAAACGGATAAAGTGCCCACGGCCCTGCAGTGGAATATTACTCAGCAACGAACAGGAATGAAGCGCTGATAGATGCTACAGCGTGGACACACCTTGGAAATGTTATGCGAAGTTTAAGAAGCCGACACAAAAGGTTGTATAGCGTATGATTCCATTTATGAGAAACATCCAGAACAGGCAGATCTAGGCACAGAGAGTAGATTAGCAGCTGTGGGGGGCTGAGGAGAGGGGAGAATGGACGGACAGTGACTACTAACCAGCACAGACATTGGGGGGGGGGGGGCTTAAAGCGTCATAAACTAGATGATGGTGATGGCGGCACAATTCCGGGAATTCACTACCAGACAATGGATCTTTGTTGTTAATCCTCACCCGAGGATATTTTCCCACTGATTTTCAGAGAGAGTGGAAGGGAGGAGGAGACACACAGAGAGAGAAACACTGATGTGAGAGAGACACATCCACGGGTTGCCTCCTGCACGCACCACTCCTCCCGCACTGGACCAGGGATCGGCCTGCAACCGAGGTGGGTGTCAGGCTCAAAGGGGAGGGGCTGTCCTCGGTGAGGTTGCAGGTGTCTGTCAGGCGATGAGACCTGGCTAATTGGCGGCACACCTTTCCCGGGGCCAGGGCACCAGAGCCGGGGGGCCCCCCTCCTCTGCCTACCTCAGTCCCGACGACCTCCGGATCACCAGGTAGGCGTCCACCGCGTAGCAGAACAGCCACCAGAAGCAGGTGCTGTAGAGCAGCTGGATCCACACCTGTGGGCGGGGAGGTGGCCATCAGGGCCCCAGGGCCCGGGCGCCAGGCTGCCCCAAGCGAGAGATGACCCTCGACGCCCTCTGTCATCCGGAGGCGCACAGGGCAGCCTGGGACACACTGGGCAGGCCTGGAAACCAGGGCGGTGTGGCGGGGACAGCTGTGCGCCTCTGTCCGGGTCTGCTCAGCACCTGCCTCGAGAGCCCTGCCTCCCGGGCATGGGTACCGCGCAGAGCAAGGGCTCAGCTGTGGGGCGTAGACCGCCCGAGGGCTCACAGGGTCTTGGGGCCAGAAGCGCTTTTGCTGAGAACGAAGGGGTGTGGGCAGGACAGGCAGAAGGGCCTTCTCATGGGAGGGGAAGGGAGGGGAGGCTCCGGGGCGGCCATGGAGGAGGCGGGGCTGACAATTCTCTACAAATGGAGGGTCCAGGCAGCCTCTGTGGGCTGAGAGTGCTCACTGGATGTTATCTTGGTGGACCATGTGTATTTAAATATATATATATATTTCATTAGGCAAAATGCAGCCAATAAGTCAGTAGCTTTCTTTTCTTCTCTCTCTCTTTCTCCCTTTCAGCCAGCTGGTTCTGACTGTGGTTCTGCCTAAGGCAGTGGTTCTCAACCTTCTGGCCCTTTAAATACAGTTCCTCATGTTGTGACCCAACCATAAAATTATTTTCGTTGCTACTTCATAACTGTAATGTTGCTACTGTTATGAATCGTCATGTAAATATCTGATAGGCAGGATGGTCTTAGGCGACCCCTGTGAAAGGGTCGTTCGACCGCCAAAGGGGTCGAGACCCACAGGTTGAGAACTGCTGGCCTAAGGTAAGGCTTGCAAGACTGTACACGCATGCGCTGAGGGGGAGGGAGGGAGAAGCCACACTAAAATCACAGAGGCCGGCACCCTGGGCCCCTGGTCATCAGTTCTGGGGAGGGAGCTGGGTCTGAGGGGGGTGGGGGACAGGCTCTTTGGGGACCAGGGCACATCCAGGAGCTCAGCCAGGGAGGAGGGGCGGACAAAGGGGGCGCACTCACCGCACTCCCCACACAGAAGGCGGCAGGCCAGATGTCCGTCCCGTTCCCCACATTCATGGTCTGAACAAAATCAGGGAATCCTAGCCACACCGCCGCCCGGACCATGACACCTAGGCGGGAATTGGAGGCGAGAATGAGCCCATCTTTTACCCGGTCCTGATGCGGATCTAAAGCTGAGTTGTTGCTCTGGGATGGATGGATGGATGGATGGACGGACAGATTGATTCGCAGATGGACAGAAAGGGAGAGAGAAAGAAGGGGGGAGAAAGAGGAAAGTAACGCCCATGTTGATGTGCACACAGAGAGTAACTGCGATGGTGGCAAAGCCATGCCGGCATGGACTGTCTAACAAACCACCATCAGCCATAAGCGTGTTCCTGTATTTTGTGTTTACTTGGCATTAAGAAGTGATTATGGAAATAGTAAATCAGTTACTGCTCGGATATATATATATATA
>NW_005871590.1:490926-492637 GCF_000147115.1 Myotis lucifugus | reverse complement strand
CACACACACACACAGTGGGGCCTTGACTCACGAGTGTCCCGACTAACGAGTTTTTTGAGATACCAGCTGTCTCTCGGCCGATTTTTTGCATTGAGTTGATAGAGTAATTTGAGTTAACGAGCTCCTTAACGAGCTCGGTCTAGGAACAAATTAAACTCGTAAGTCAAGGCCCCACTGTGTGTGTGTGTGTGTGTATATATATTTTTTTTTTCATTGATTTCAGAGAGGAATGGAGAGGGAGAGAGAGAGAGAAACATCAATGATGAGAGAGAATCATGGATCAGCTGCCTCCTGCACTCCCCCTACTGGGGATTGAGCCTGCAACCGGAGCATGTGCCCTTGACTGGAATGGGACCCGGACCCTTCAGTCCACAGGCTGCTCTATCCACAGAGCCACACTATCTCAGGCTTGGCTATAATTTTAATGTCTGTGTTAACTCATTCATACAGAATAGAATGTTAGAGCACACTGTTGAAGTTTAGGAAGAAACTTGTTGCATCCTCTTACAACTACACTGAAGAATCTCACAAATTCCCTGTTGGCCACTTCCTTCCGACATTATTATTTGTGAGTCTTTATTCCTATTAGACCCAGATATGGAATCCTCCTCAAACACTACACGTACTTCAAGTGTAGGTCGAGGTTCTTGGTTAGGCAGCGCTTTTTCCTAGGCACCCCGGGCCCTGGCCCGGCTCCGCTGGCTGAGCGTCGCCCTGCGCTGGTAACCCTGCACAACCAACAAAGACACGGTTGTAATTTTTAGAAACAAATGTCCCTTAGACATAACTTTTGTTGTTACTCCTCACCCAAGGATATTTTCCCATTGATTTTTAGAGAGAGTGGAAGGGAGAGGGAGAGACAGAGAGAGAGAGAAACATCGATGTGAGAGAGACATATCGATTGGTTGCCTCCTGTATGTTCCCGCTGCAACTGAGGTACGTGCCTTTGACTGAAATCGAACCCGGGACCCTTCAATCCTCCGGCGACACTCTATCCACTGAGCCACACTGGCTAAGGCCCTTGGCCATAACTCTTAGGGACCGTCTTGTTTCGCGGATCGGGGATCCTCTAGTCCTCCTGTCTGGTCCCCAGGGAACCGGTTCTCCCTTCTCTGTGCTCCTGAGCACGCAGATGCCCTGCCCCCCTGCGGGCCACGCTCTCACCCAGGCACCAACCGGATCCCACCCGCAGGCAGCACCCCTCACCCAGGCACCAACCGGATCCCACCCGCGGGCAGCACCCCTCACCCAGGCACCAACCGGATCCCACCCGCAGGCAGCACCCCTCACCCAGGCACCAACCAGATCCCCCCCTCGGGCCGCGCGCCCTCACCCAGGCACCAACCGGATCCCACCCGCGGACAGCACCCCTCACCCAGGCACCAACCGGATCCCACCCGCGGACAGCACCCTTCACCCAGGCACCAACCAGATCCCCCCCTCGGGCCGCGCGCCCTCACTGTGCCCGGACCAGGGCCACCCTGGGGCCGCGCGCCTCACCCAGGCAGCCGAGCACGTCGCAGGCGACAGCGGCGCGCAGGATTCGGGTGGACGCGAGGGCGCGAGCCGGGGCCGGCGGGGACCCCGCGGGGGCCGCCCGGCGCCCGGGCAGCAGCTGCAGGAGGCCGAGCGCCAGGCGGAGCGCGCCGCTGCCCAGGCACAGAGCGTTGAAGGCCCGCGGCTGGAAACCCAGCACGAGCTGCGTGGCGGC
>NW_005871590.1:478311-490709 GCF_000147115.1 Myotis lucifugus | reverse complement strand
AGTTTGCAGAAAAGGCGCGGGCGCGGTGGGGGCCCTGCGCCTCTGCGAGGCACGAAGTCTCACGAGGGCGATGCTGGACCGGAGGGGGTGGGGGAGGGCGCCAGAGGTCGGAGTTCAGCCTTCTCCCCTTTCACCAAGCCTCCAGGGGCTGGATTCTGCGGAATCGAGGCCCCCAGACTCCATCTCCTCTTAACTGATCTGCCAGAAAAGCCCGCCTCTCTCTCCAGCTTGATCTCTCCTGAGGGGGCTCTGCCGTTTCTAATCAGAAGGTTTACAGGCACCACACGACCAGGACCGGGGACTGGTGTGGGCTGCGCGAAAACAATGCTTTATCACCGCTACACTCCCCTCCCTCGAGGAAACAGGCCCAGAGAAGCAGCATTTGCATTTAAAATCAACAAATGAACCTTAAAAAAAGGGAGACTGGGCCTAACCACACACACACACACACACACACACACACACACACACACTCCCTATCAAATCTGTTCCATTTATTACTCAGCTCAGCGGTGTAGGTTCGCTTTTGACATTTGAAAGGAACTTCCAAGAGTAATTCTGTTTAGGAAAGAATGTTATTCAAGTGTATCCAGACTTTCTTAACGGCTATACTTGCCTGCATGGTTCACTATACATTGAAAATCATGCTTGATTCTAGAGCAGTGGTTCTCAACCTTGGCTGCACATTAGAATCACCTGGGAATCTTTTTAAAATCCTGATTTCTGGGCCTCATCCTCAGGAAATTCTGTTTCTTTGTGATGGGGTGGGGCCACAATATTAGTAACAAAGAAACAGAATTTCCGGAGGATGAGGCCCAGAAATCAGGATTTTAAAAAGATTCCCAGGCGCCTTAACCGGTTTGGCTCAGTGGATGGAGCGTCGGCCTGCGGACTGAAGGGTCCCAGGTTCGATTCCGGTCAAGGGCATGTACCTTGGTTGCGAGCACATCCCCAGTGGGGGGTGTGCGGGAGGCGGCTGGTCGATGTTTCTCTCTCATTGATGTTTCTGACTCTCTGTCCCTCTCCCTTCCTCTCTGTAAAAAAATCAATAAAATATATATTTAAAAAAAAAAAAAGATTCCCAGGTGATTCTAATGTGCAGCCAAGGTTGAGAACCACTGTTCTAGACCAGGGGTCCTCAAACTACGGCCCGAGGGCCACATGCAAATACAAATATTGTATTTGTTCCCGTTTTGTTTTTTACTTCAAAATAAGATATGTACAGTGTGCATAGGAATTTGTTCATAGTTTTTTTTTAAACTATAGTCCGGCCCTCCAACGGTCTGAGGGACAGTGAACTGGCCCCCTGTTTAAAAAGTTTGAGGACCCCTGTTCTAGACAGACAAAAGTTTCAAAATTATATCAGTACTAGTAATAAGCATCCTAGAGTGAAGCTTACAAAGGAAATAGCTCTTTATGGTTGAAAATGAAAGAGCTGCTTCCAGGTTATGGCTCTACTAACCCAAGTTTTGTTTAAAAACAAAACCCAGCCAGGCCCCTGCGAGGCTCAGTGGTTGAGTATTGACCTATGAACCAGGAGGTCAGGGTTCCATTCCTCCTCCGGGTTGCGTGTTCCATCCCCAGTAGGGGGCGTGCAGGAGGCAGCTGATCAATGTTTCTCTCACATTGCTCTTTCTCTCTCTCTCTCCCTTCCTCTCTTGGAAATCAATAAAAACAAAACACAAACGCCTCTACTGTATTTCTCATCATCACTAAACCCAGTAGGTCCATTGGCAACCCCGAAGCCCTCTCCCCCCAGTCAATGGGCAGCTGTCTAGGTTCCTTCCCATCACCTAACGGTAAGGTGTCAACACTTGACCGCAGACGCTGAGGGTGCCCTCCCACCCCTGGCTCACCCACAGTGCCACCCACAGTGCCACCCACAGTGCCACCCCAGCTTTGCAGTTTGAGGCGCTGAGGCAGAGTCTGGGCTCAGCGCCTGCGCCTTCATCCTGGAGACCAGGGGACCCGGCTTCCTGTCCCCGGGGACGGCAGACAGGCCCGCGCTGCCAGATGGGAAGCAGAGCCCCGAACAAAAGGCCGCCACTTCAAAAGGGCCCGCCCCGCGCAGCTGCTCTCACAGAGGCCGGAACAGACTGACGTCGGCAAAGCCTGAACCACTCTTCCCTGGGACACGCCTGCGCAGACCGTGGGAAACCCCAGGGAACTGCTCCCCAACGCCTGGCCTGAGCCAGCGCGCAGCCTGCTGCCTGCTTTGGACGGTGCGGCTCCTCTCCCTTCGCTCTGGGAAAGCAGCAGCTGCTTCTGCCTGGAGCCCGTGGGATGGGCTTTGAACCATGAAAAGGAAAAGGGAGCCTCTGTGTGTCGCCCTCAGGCGGAGGGTTCGGGTGGCCGATCCTTGCAGAGGTGTCTGCATCGCAGTCCCTCCTTTGTGCCCGAGCTGCATACATCCCTCTGCCTCCCCGTGCCACGCTGTGTGCCCTGTGAGGTTGTGGTGCCCAGTGTTCAAGGGAGCGGACACCAGGTGATCCCTGGTCAGGATCACCTTGGGAGGAAACTTACCAACGGGCAGGATCGGCTAGGGGCCTATGCTACTGATGGGCCTCGGAGCCGACCTGCACAAGGAGGGATAGCAGACTACATTTCTTTCTGTTTTTTAAAGAGACATGCTTTATTTGTTATTTTTTTAAAATATATTTTATTGATTTTTTACAGAGAGGAAGGGAGAGGGATAGAGAGTTAGAAACATCGATGAGAGAGAAACATCGATCAGCTGCCTCCTGCACACCCCCTACTGGGGATGTACCCGAAACCAAGGTACATGCCCTTGACCAGAATCGAAACCTGGGACCATTCAGTCCACAGGCCAACGCTCTATCCACTGAGCCAAACCGGCTAGGGCTTTATTTTTTATTTTTATTTTTTAAATATATTTTTATTGATTTCAGAGAGGAAGGGAGACGGAGAGGGAGGTGAAAACCTCAATGATGAGAACCATTGATCGGCTGCCTCCTGCACGCCCCCCCACTGGGGCTTGAGCCCGCAACCCGGGCATGTGTCCTCAACCGGAATGGAACCTGGGACCCTTCAGTCTGCAGGCCGACGCTCTATCCACTGAGCCAAACCGGCTAGGGCCAGACTACATTTCTTAACTGTCCAACAAGTAAGAGGCAACTTGAAATTAGCCTGAAAAATAAAACTATGACAGAAACATGTTTGTGAGACAGTGAAATAATATGCAAAAAGGTAAACAGGTGAAGTGCACAGGCCTACACAGGTGGACACATCTGGAAGTACCGCACAGGTCAGCAATACAAGATGACACTGCAGCCTGGCCGGCGTGGCTCAGTGGTTGAGCTTCAACCTATGAACCAGGTGGTCACAGCTCAATTCCCGGTCAGGGCACATGCCCTGGTTGTGGGCTCGATCCCCAGTAGGGTGTGTGCGGGAGGCAGCTGATCCATGATTCTCTCTCATCATGGATGTTTCTCTCTCCCTCTCCCTTCCTCTCTGACATCAATAAAGAGATACAATTTTTAAAAAATAGATGCTGACAAATGGATCAACACCCGCCTGAGCCAAAGAGCATTCTAAATGCAAATGCCCAGTCAGGGGTGCAGGCCTGAGGCTGGCGGTGGTGAGTAACATCCTTTGGCTGGGGAACCCCCGGGAGTGAGGAATGTCTGGGACTAACTTGGGACCGAAGTCAGGATGCTGGGAGGAAAAGGAAGCACGTGCAGGAGGAAGAAGCCAGATAAGGACCCGTGGAGACAAACAAAGTGACTTGTGCTGAGAAAGAAAGCACTTCCGGACAATGTTCTGGAAGAAGCCGGAGGAAGGCTCCCGGGGTGGAGATGAGAGGAGAGCCCAGGGCTCTGAGAAAGCAACGGCCACTCGGGCTCTTGGCACCGGAAGCAGTTCAACGCCTCCAACGGGCCCATCGAATCACAGTCGGCCCCACTTCAGTACACACCGTTTCCAACGCTTTCTCCCCGAAAGCCAACTGGCCAGTCGCTGAGTAAATAAAGCTCAAGCAGAAGGCGAACCGGGGTGTGCCGGACAGGGATTCAGTCTTTTTTTAATTTTCTTATTTTTATGGATTACAGAGAGGAAGGGAGAGGGAGAGAGAGAGATAGAAACATCAATGATGAGAGAGTCATTGATCAGCTGCCTCCTGCACACCCCAGACTGGGGATTGAGCCCGCAACCCAGGCACATGCCCTTGACCGGAATTGAACCGCAGGTTGATGCTCTATCCACTGAGCAACACCAGCCAGGGCAGAGATTCGGTCTTCATCACAGCTTCACTTGCTGGGACACAGCCATCAGGACCTGAGGAAACCTTCGTTTGGAAGTTTCCAGAGAAAGCCAGTAGGGGTGGAGGAGTGTGGCCGGGGAGGGGACCAAGCATGCCTTTGCTTCCCTCGATCCCGTGGACTGGGCAAACGTTCGGGGTCCGCTACATAGCTTGTAGACGGCACACAGGGCTGCACCTCATCTTCTGGCCTTGAGCTCTTCCTCTGCAAGCCTGGGGAATTCACTAGCAAACATTCCACGGGATAAATGGGCCTGGAATCCAGGCTTAGAACCCGAGGAGCCTGATTCAGGTGCTTGTTGGGCACTGACTTCCCCTGATGAAACGGAAGAGTGAGGGTTCTGAAGGAACCTTGCCCTTTCCACTGAAAAGCAGCAGACATTCAAGGATTCAGAAACAGTGCCCAAGCCCAGCCGGTGTGGCTCAGTGGTTGAGCATCAACCTATGAACCAGGAGGTCACGGTTCCATTCCCGGTCAGGGCACATGCCTGGATTGTGGGGCTCCAGCCCGTGTGGGGTGTGCAGGAGGCAGCCAATGAATGATTCTCTCTCATCATTGATGTTTCTATCTCTCTCTTCCTTCCTCTCTGAAATCAATTAAAAAATATTAAAAAATAAAACAAAATGGTAGGGAAACATTGCCGACCATTAAAACAAAATTATTTATTCTTTAAATATATTTTTATTGATTTCAGAGAGGAAGGGAGAGGGAGAGAGAGGTAGAAACATCAATGATGAGAGAGAATTAGGGATCGGCTGCCTCCTGCACGCCCCCTACTGGGGATGGAGCCCGCAACCCAGACATGTGCCCTTGACCGGAATCGAACCCGGGACCCTTCAGTCTGCAGGCCAACGCTCTATCCACTGAGTCAAACAGGCTAGGGCAGTGGTCGGCAAACTGCGGCTCGCGAGCCACATGCGGCTCTTTGGCCCCTTGAGTGTGGCTCTTCCACAAAATATCATGTGTGGGTGCGCACGTACAGTGCGATTGAAACTTCGTGGCCCAGGCGCAGAAGTCGGTATTTTGTGGAAGAGCCACACTCAAGGGGCCAAAGAGCCGCATGTGGCTCGTGAGCCGCAGTTTGCCGACCACTGGGCTAGGGCCAACATTTTTTTTAAAAAGGAGAGAGAAATAGTGCCCAAGAGTATCCTCAGCTTGGCCACTTCAGAGAATGCGTCCCGGTCCTTGAACTGAGTCACCTCCGCCTGAGAGGGCAGGAAGCAAGACCGAGTGTGGGAAGAAGAGGGGGGCGTTTGTGTTCAGAAAAGAGGAAGAAAATCGAACTAACATCAGTATCTGCTCTGTCTTCTGTGAGCCGGAGGCACTGGTGCTTCATGTCTTGCTTAAATCTCCCCTCCATTCTGTGGCTCATCTTTATTTCTAGTTGGTGTGTGAGGCGTGGGAAGAGGTGAGGGAACATGTCCAAGGTCACAGAGGTGGAAGCCCAGGCCTGTTGCGCTGGAAGCACTTCCTCCAGAGGGAACCCGGGGCCGTGTCCGTCACCTTGCAAGTCTACAAACCAGCCAGACCCAGGGCGTCGCCTTCTCGCCCCATCTTGAGGCAACCAGGAGTCCACTTTGGAGACGTTGGGGGCAGGTCACAGGCCGCATTTGATGCCGTGTGACTACACCTGTACTTTCAAGGAAGGGGATATATACATGTTATATAGCGTGTACATATACGTTACATAGTGTAAACTTGTTACACGTTACATAGACCCATGTGTATATATACATGTTACATAGTTTAAACTTGTTTCAAGTTGTGTTCCTTCTGGAGCTCACTGCGGTAATGCGGTGATACAGGGCCGTCATGTCTGGGAGGGCTCTCGGCGCTCAGTCCTCATCTCCATGCTCAGTCCTCATCTCCAGGAAACACGTCTAACAAACCTCACAGAGAGGACGAGACCTGCTCCTGAACCACAGACTGCGGGTGATTTTGAAATGACTGCTTCGCTGCTACTCCAGCGGCTGAGGAGAGAACAGGAAATCCACACGTTAACCTCAAGGGCTTCTGTGGTTAGCACTGCAGCGCGCTGGGAGATTAGCAACCTCCTAGCAACCCGGCGCACGCAGTAGGGATAGGTATCTGACCCTGGCCGGGCGGCTCGGTGGTTGGGGCATCATCCTGTACACCAAAGGGTTGCAGGTTTGATTCTGGGTCAGGGCACATACCCAGGTTTCAGATTCAATCCCAAGTCAGGGAGAATATGGGAGGCAAGTAATCGATGTTTCTCTCTCACATCAAAGTTTCTCTCTCTCTCCCTTCCTCTCTCTAAACATAGCCTCAGGTGAGGATTGAAAAAAAAGCCAATCAGCCCTGGCCGGCTTGGCTGAGTGGATAGAGCGCCAGCCTGCGAATTGAAGGGTCCTAGGTTCAATTCCGGCCAAGGGCACCTGCCTGGGTTGGGGACTTGATCCCCAGTGGGGGCCGTGCAGGAGGCAGCTGATCAATGATTCTCTCTCATCATTGATGTTTCTCTCCTCCCTTCTTTTCTGAAACCAATAAAGAAATATATTTTTTAAAAAGCCAGTCATATGATACTTCTCGTGGCCCTTCTGAAGTGTATATTTATGCAAATGTAAAGAATTACCATGATCAATTAGATTTTTAGAAAGTTACTGCACCTGGGAGACATTTTTGTTGCAGTAACAATGCTACCACCTTTCAGATAGTCGTCCTCCGCTACTTCCTGCTATTTCTACTGCTGGTCAAGTGCGTCTCCATCCCTTGAAGTTCAGGCAGAGAGATTCCACTGACACAAGGGCTCTGGCTGGCGGCCAGCGGAGGAAGTTCCTGGATCCAGTCAGCAGCCCTGCCAGCAGCAGTGGCTTCCCGCCCCTTGTCCCCTCGGCACCCGAATCATTTCAGCACTGAGGATGCGCACATGGTCCCGTCTCCTCGTGTGCGTGTGGCCCTGGTTGATTTGTGGGGTGAGAGGGAGGGAGTGACAGAATCTTTAGTGAGCTCTCGAAGTTTGCATACTCTCCTGGCTGTCACTTTATTTTTTATTTTATTTTTATTTATTGATTTTAGAGGGGGGGGGAAGGACAGAGAGAACGTCGATTTGTTCCACTTATGTATGCACTCATTGGTTGACTTTTTAAAAAGTTGATTTTAAAGAGAGAGGAAGGGAGAGGGAGAGAGTCATGGATCGGCTGCCTCCTGCACGCCCCCTACTGGGGATTGAGCCTGCAACTTGGGCCTGTGCCCTGACCGGGAATTAAACCGTGACCACTGGTGCTTGTGGGGGACAACAAATGCAAAAAGCCACTTACCACCCGCCCCCACTACTCTTTTCCTGGGGAAAACATTTTGTCTCTTGTAAAGAAGTCGCTGCCATTTAAAATCCTTGCTTGGATCACAATGGATGCAGCCTGCTAACTTGAGTAGTAAGCTCTCCCCTCTCTCTCTCTTCCCCTCTCAAATCTTTATGGGAGTGGAGCAGCCCTCACTGGGCTTGAGGGCGGCACGAGCCTTCCCCACGCACCCCCACCCCCAGCAGATAGCCAGCCTGTGCTGGGCTCCTTAAGAGTGGTGGCCGCGCGTGGGGCTTTAGCCACGGCCCCTCCAGGTTAACAGCGAACGCCCCTGGGAACTGACCTTTACGCCACTTCACAACCGACATTCCCTTTTGCTTGACCACATTCCACTTGCTAAGACCATTATCTCTCCCCTCCGGACTTTCCCAGGATCCGGACCCGCCCAGAGAGTTTCCCGCTGAACCCCCCTCCCCCCGGAGTCCTTAAACCCTCTGACAGGGCTCAGCCCATGTGGTCTCCAGGTGACCCAATTCATTCACGATCCCTCACCATGTGTGCTCCTCCTTTGGCGACCCTGACGGACCCCCCTGGTTCCTGCAGGTGGCCCTGCAGTGTCCCCCGAGTGTCCTCCAGGCCGAGGGAGGCGGGGCCTGGGCAGAGGACAGAGGCTGTGAGAACAGGGGTAGAGATTGGAGGGGGGTGGCCACCAGCCCAGGAATGCTGGCCACCAGACACGGAGGGGCAGGACACAGGCTCGCCCCACTGCCCTGAGGGCCCGCCCTGCTGACCTGGAGTTCACATTTCTGGCCTCCAGGACAGAAGCACATGTTGCCTGTTTTGAGCAGGTGATGGTGATGTGTGACAAGAGCCAGCCCTAGGAAACAACAGTGTCCCAGAGGCGCCTCAGATTTCCTAAAGGCACTCATGGTTGACTCACCTCACCTGCCCGCAGGCCTCCAGTCGCCACTTATCAGGCACTCAACTCAGTTCTTCAGCCAGAAAGCCACTTGTCTGTTTTCTTTTTTCTTTTTAAATATATTTTATTGATTTTTCACAGAGAGGAAGGGAGAGAGATAGTTAGAAACATCAATGAGAGGGAAACATCGATCAGCTGCCTCCTGCACACCTCCTACTGGGGATATGCCCGCAATCAAGGTACATGCCCTTGACCGGAATCGAACCTGGGACCTTTCAGTCC
This sequence comes from Myotis lucifugus, assembly GCF_000147115.1. Classification (NCBI taxonomy): domain Eukaryota; kingdom Metazoa; phylum Chordata; class Mammalia; order Chiroptera; family Vespertilionidae; genus Myotis; species Myotis lucifugus. The sequence goes on along the minus strand of NW_005871590.1, from coordinate 481,971 downwards.
CCAGGCCGACGCTCTATCCACTGAGCCAAACCGGTTTTGGCAGACTTGTCTGTTTTCTTAAAATATTTTTATTGATGTCAGAGAGGAAGGGAGAGGGAGAGAGAGAGAGAAACATCCATGATGAGGGAGAATCATGGATCGACTGCCTCCTGCACGCCCCACACTGGGGATCGAGCCCACAACCCGGGCATGTGCCCTGACTGGGAATCAAACCGTGACGCCCTAGTTCATAGGTCGACACTTAACCACTGAGCCACGCCAGTCAGGCAAGCCACTTGTTTTTGATCTCCCACCCACCACCGCGCGCGCGCGCACACACACACACACACACACACACACACACACACCCTGGGGAGGGGATGTTGAGGCTCAGAGATTCAAAATGAACCGGATTGGGCCAGATTTCCGCCTTCCAGCGCTGAGGCTGCCAAGCTCCCCACCAAGAGAGCTCCTGGGTCATGATTTCCACCTGAGGAGCCCAGGGCCTCTCAGCCTGCGAGATAACAGCTCTGTCATTCCTCCTCCTGGAGGTGCTAGGAATACTTCAGGGAGAGGAAACCAGCCCCAGGGCCACCTCTGGTGTCCCCAACCCTTTCCCCTCCTGTCCTGGTCAGTTAGACGCCCTTCTGCACTGACTTGCGCTCTAGTTGTCTCCTGGCAGCTGCTTGCTTTGTGTTCGCAGCTGGAGTTAGTGCCCCACACTCCCTGCACCCTTCACACCCCTTCCCCACCCGGAGGCTGCCGGGAAGATGCTCAAGAAATACCCCAGAAGCCCACGCTCCTTGGCAACTTTATATGAAGGCCAAACGGCAAAATAGCCAACGTCTTTCTAAAGCTGTATTTTAAAATATGAATCTTTAAAAATAGTGGCTGTAGCTAAGCACCCCCTCATAAACGCTCCTGATTTGAAAAGGTAGGTATTGTGTTATATTGTGATTAGCTATTGCTGGTTCTCTGAAAGTTGGTTCAATTTGCCTTTTATTTATTTAAATATATATATTTGTATTGATTTCAGAGAAGAAGGGAGAGGGAGAGAGAGAAACATCAATGAGGAGAGAGAATCATGGATCAGTTATCTCCTGCACGCCCCCTACTGGGGATTGAGTCCACAACGCAGGCATGTGCCCTGGCCGGGAATCAAACCATGACCTCTTGGTTCACAGGTCGACACTCAACCACTGAGCCACACTGGCTGGGCCAATTTGCCTTTTATTGACTGATTCATTGACTATTGGTAAAAATTTATATTAAGAATATGTTTTAACCCCCATTTATTTAGTCCCTTCACGTCTCACACTTTAAACAGTACACGCGTCCTAACAATGGAAGAAGGGCACTCACAGGCCTGGAGCAGCCTCCAGTTTTGCAGGCAAAGCTTCCCACCCGGAGGTTGCAGCCTCCTTCCTATTGGCTGTTGCTGTTTGGAGATCAAGGGAGCCTCACGGTGTGGCCAAGTGTCCAAACCTCCTACAGAGAGAAGCCCACGTGCTCGTGCAGTGAAAGGCGCCCTCACTGGGGGACCTACAGGGGAGAGAGCGGCAGCAATGCACGCAGGGCAGGGGGTTTCAACCCTCATCCGTGTCAGAACTGCCCTCTGCTGCCCAACCTGGCCTCGGTCCTGCAGGAGGAAGGGGAGTTCTTCAGGGCCTGGCTCAGTGACCTCAGGCCGGCCGCTTAATCCCTCGTGGAAGGGGGTGATGGAGGCCCCGGAGGGAGTGTGCTGAGAGGAGCTGAGTCCAGTTACAGAGGGCGCTTGGCACCCTGGACCCTGCCTCTCCCAATGGTAACATCTCCCAACATCAGCGGTTCTCAACCTGTGGGTCGCGATCCCTTTGGCGGTCGAACGACCCTTTCACAGGGGTCGCCTAAGACCATCCTGCATATCAGATATTTGCATGACGATTCATAACAGTAGCAACATGACAGTTATGAAGTAGCAACGAAAATAATTTTATGGTTGGGTCACAACATGAGGAACTGTATTTAAAGGGCCAGAAGGTTGAGAACCACTGCCCAACATGATAGCACAATATATTAACATTGATACAATGACACACTCCACCAAGTTCATTCAGATTTCCCCAGTTTACACGCACTCCTGTGTGTGTGCACTTATTTATTATTATTTTTTAATCCTCACCCGAGGATATTTTTCCATTGATTTTAGAGAGAGTGGAAGGGAGAGGGAGAGACAGAGAGGAACCCCAATGTGGGAGAGACACATCAATTGGTTGCCTCCCGCCTGCCGCAGACCAGGGCTGGGAGCCTGCAAGGGAGGTCCGTGCCCTGGACTGGAATCGAACCCGGGACCCTTCAGTCCGAAGGACGACACTCTATCCACTGAGCCAAACTGGCCAGGGTGTGTGTGTGTGTGTGTGTGTTCAACTCTGTGCAATTTAATCGGTCTGTGAGGATTTGTGGGGCCACCACAGTCACGGTACACTTGAGACTGATTCTTACCGCACACTCTCCAAGGCTCTGCTGAAAAAGGAAAAAAAAAAAAAAAAGGCTCATTCCTCTAACAGTTAGAGTCTAACTAGAGGTATTGAGGACCCCATTCCTGGGGCAGTGAGCACTGCCCAGCCTCGGGCAGGTGCCAGGGGAGTCTGCACTCATTCCAATCACCTGGATGGCAAAGATCCGCCGTGGAATCCTGACCGCAGAATGCAGACCCCTCATTTAACCACTGAAGAGACCTGAGTTGGAGTTCCTCTTCCTGGCTCCTCAGTGGCAGAGCCCAGACGAGGCCCGGGCGGGCCTCAGAGTCTGTCCAGTGCTGTGCTGTCCCGTCTTGTCCTTGCCGCGGGTCCCAGCGCCATCACCTGCTAACAGCCCGGACGGATGGAGCTGCTTGGAGGAAACAGACGTTCATCAGCGTCCGGCTTCATAACTACAAACGGCAAGAAAACAATTGTTTTTTGCAAAGCATGCAAATACCTAAATACTGCGATTTCTTTATTCCGGACTTTTATGGAAATTGAAAAAGAGGCAGGAAGAGGTGGCACACCCGTTCATGTCATAAACATGCAATGATGCCAGCCCAGCACGCACTGCCCCTCGTAGGAGTGTCCCCTGGGACACTAAGTCGTAGAGACGGAAATCCCTGAAAGTGAGAACAGGGTTTGCAGGGGAAACTTCAGGGATGTAGCTGTAGGAAGAGCCTACAAGAAGCCATTCCTCACCTGGCGGGCGGGCCTCAGTGGTGAGCGTTGACCTAAGAACCAGGAGGTCACAGTTCGATTCTGGTCAGGGCACATGCCCAGGCTGCGGGCTCCATCCCCAGTGAGGGGCGTGCAGGAGGCAGCCGATTCTCTCTCATCATTGATGTTTCTCTCTCTCTCTCTCTCTCTCTCTCTCTCTCCCTCCCTTCCTCAGGGAAATCAATAAAAATATGTTTTTTGTTTTTTTTAAAGATGCCATTCCTCATCTGGGCTGGGCGCTGCAGAAGGGGCTTTGTGGGAGGGTGAGCAGTCCGTCGTCCCTCCTGGGGACAGGTCCAGCGCTGGGACCCTGGCTGCAGGGGGCGCCCCTTCCCAACTCTCCGGCCGGTGTGGGCGCGCGCGGGGCGCTCCTCGGGACCCACGGTCCCCGCCCGCTTCCGGCCTCACCTGCGCGACCCAGGTCCCCGCCCGCGGTCCGTGCCCACAAAGGCTGCGGCGC
>NW_005871590.1:456548-477764 GCF_000147115.1 Myotis lucifugus | reverse complement strand
TGCGCGGCCCGAGCGCCTGGCCGAGGCCGAGGGGCGCACGGACGACGGCGGGCGCCTGGTGGAGGTGCAGCTCAACGGCGGCGCCCCGTGGGGCTTCACCCTGAAGGGCGGCCGCGAGCACGGCGAGCCGCTGGTCATCACCAAGGTAGGGCGCCCGCGGGACCCGCGCGGTGACAGCGCGCCGGCGGGCGGGGGGTTCGGAGGGGGTGGGGGCACCCGAGGGAGCGGAGCGATCGCGCCCCGGGCTCCAGGGCGCGCGTCGGGCCGGGTCCCCCGTGGGGAGGTGGACTCCGGGACACGTCTAGGTGTGCAGTCTGGGCGCCACCCCCGCCGCTCCGTGGCGGCTTCCAGCCCTGCTGGCTCCCGGCCCCGCGCAGAGTTTAAATGGCTTCTGTTCCGGGTCCCCTCCCCTCCCCCTCCGGGAAGGAGCCGGACGGGGTCCCTGGCCCCTCCCGGTCTGGCCGGCAGCGGCCTGCACCTGTGGGGCTGCCCAGAGGCCGGGGAGAGACGCTCCCACGTGCCCAGGGGTGGACGGAGCCGCCCCACCCGCGTGCGCCTCTGTGGACGCTGGGTTCTGCACCCCTCGGACCCGCGCCCTGATCACTGGGAAACCCAGTCCAGCAGCTGCCGCCAGCCCAGCTTCTCGATTCCCATCAGCCCATCAATATTTACTGACTTTCGGCTTCCAGTTCCACGGCGCTCTGGAGACCTGCAGAAGCTACGGGAACTTTTCAGCGCCTTTATAGACGTGGAGTTTCGGCTCCAATAACGATTCCTAGTGTGTCTCATCGGGAATGTGTTTCACCTGTAAGAGATGGGGAGAGGGGGCTGCTTTAGAACTGAATTCTCTTGTGTCAAATACAAACCCACCTTGAAATGGACCAGCTGAACCCGTAAAAACACGCAAACAACCACCAAATCTTCCTGTTTTCTTCTGGCTCCGAGTGTGGGTTGGCGCGTTCATTTGGGAAGGGTTGGGCAGGGCATTCCTAGGGACAAAGTTCCATTTACAATGTAAAATGCTTGGCTACTGGGAGCCAGTGAAGGTGACCTGCCTTTCTCTGGGCTTTCCTGCTTGTCCGGTGCAGGGAGAAGCCTGGTGACGGCTAACCCGCCCTTGGCCATGAATTTGGGAAGTGGCTTTGTGGTTCAGATAGCCAAGGAGCCATCAAACTTCTCTGTTCCATGCTTTTGCTCCGGTTTATCTTTGCAGAACTGCGGACTAGAGGGGAGGCTTGGTGACAGTGCGCTGACTTGGTGTTGAACTGTGTGCTCTTTGGAAAGATGGTGGGCAGGCATTGTGACCTGGCCCAGCAAGGGCACTTTCCCCGCATGTTTGAGTATGAAAGCGTATTTTGCCTGTATGTATTTTAAAAAATATATCCTTGTGTATCAACTTTTATTTTAATTTTTTTTAGAGAGAGAGGAAGGGGGAGAGAGAAACATTGATCGGTTGTCTCCCATATGCACCCAGACTTGGGATCGAACGCACAACCTAGCTATGTGCCCTGACCAGGAATTGAACCCACAACCTTTTGGTGTATGGGAGGGTGCCCCAACCCACTGAGCAACCCAGTCAGGGCTTGCCTGTCCCTTTTAAATAAAGGTTTTACAAGGCATTTCTGATGGTAAAATTAAAGATACTGGGTAAATTACTCAGGCCTTTAGTATCTCATTATTCTTTTTAAGAAAAGATACACGATTCAACTTTCATGGTGGGGCAAACCTAGGTTTACCGTTGTTTGTATGGAAAATAACACAATAATTAAATAACAATACGAGAATAAACTGGCTGAGTACTCACAACTGTAAACCCACGTTTGCCCCGCCCTGTGTCTTCATAGCAGGTGGAACAAGTTGAAAAACATTATTTAAGCTGAAGTCTTGCTTTTTGGCCTTACACCGAGTGAGAAAGCTGGAAGTCACTTTACAATTTATTTGTCTTACCAGAAGCTGATTAAGGGGACCCCAAAGCACCTCCTCCTTTCTACAGGTACCCCAAGTTCTCCTCCTTTTTGCTTAATATTTTTTGTTTTTCAATTACAGTTGACGTATAATATTAGTTCCCGGTACACAACCCAGTGATTAGACATTTATATGTTACGAAGTGATCACCCATATGGCAATAGGTACCCCAGTGGCCTCCTGTTCTCTGCGTCTAAGAGGACCCCAAAGTTCTAGAAACCCCAGTGTAGTGGCCTCCTGTTCTCCATGTCTAAGAGGCGCCATTCCGGAAACCGAAGGAGGGGGCAGTAGCACCGGCAGACACCGGGGCCTTCTCGGGGCTGGGAGGCCCTGGCCCCTGAGTTGGCCTGTTGGTTGCTAAGGTTTTTGGGGGAACATTTTTGTGGCCGGGCTAGAAGCAGTGTGCGCTCAGCCTTTCTGCATTATGCTTCAGGATTTCACAGACTCAAATGCTTGTGATTCTTATCTGAGATGCTCATGCGTCCCTCCCTTTAACTGCTGTTTTTACAGGCGCTTCAAGGAGATTTGTGGTTTCTTTGCTCAGGAGGGAGAGCATTCAGAGCAGCTTGGGCTTGTGTTCTAAATGTTCATGCACACGTGTAAGTGCTCACATGCGTGCTCGCACATGCACACACGGAACGGTATTGACAGTATTTCCATAACTGTCTTGTTTCCTGGGTTAGTTGTCAGGGATGCTGGCTTACAATTCAGCAGCTGGCAATTACGGTAACTACCACGTTGTTAGGAAAGGATGAAGGAGAGCGGGTGCAGCTCTAACCACGGGGATGGAGATAGACTCTGTGATGAGTATTGGGGACACTTGTTTCACACCAGAATTTGGATAAACCTGAGCTCGGACTCTTTCTTTCCCTATTGCTACCGAAAAATCTTCAGGTCTCATTAGATAGTAATTCTTCTAATCGACTTTTTGCACTTAAAAAACTTCGTGATTAGCCCTGGGTGGGTGGCTTAGTTGGTTGGTCATCCCGTACACGAGAAAGGTTGTGGGTTCGATTTCTGGTTAGGGCACATACCTAGGTTTCGGGTGTGATCCCTGGTCAGTTGGATATGGGAGGCAACTGATCGATGTTTCTCTTCCTTCTTTCTCTCAAATCAATAAGCATAGCCTGGCTAGTGTGGCTCAGTGGTTGAGCATTGACCCATGAACCAAGAGGTCAGGGGTTTTATTTCCAGTAGGACACATGTCTGGGTTGTGTGCTTGATCCTCACTAGGGGGCGGGCAGGAGACAGCCGATCCATGATTCTCTCTCATCATTGATGTTTCTATCTCTCCCTCTGCCTTCCTCTCTGAAATCAATAAAATATATATGTATATATAAATATATAAAATATATATATATAAAAGGCTAATATGCAAAGTGTCCCCATGGGAGTTCGATCGCTCGCTATGATGTGCGCTGACCACCAGGGGGTGGTGCGGAACGAAGGAAGGCTCTGGCCAGCAGCCTGCAGCTGGGGAAGGCCTCGATTGGCCCTGATTGCTGGCCAGGCCTAGGGACCCTACCCATGCATGAATTTCGTGCACCAGGCCTCTAGTAAATAAGTCAATAAACATATCCTTGGGTGTGGATTTAAAAAACAACAACTTTGTGACTAAATATATATTCGGGCCCTGGGGTCTTAGCGCCTTTCCGATCTGACAGAATCTGGCTGGGAGGAGCTGGACCCAGTGCGAGGACTCTGGTGACAATGAGGTCTCGTTAGAAAGCCTCACAGAGTGTGCATCTTAGAACTGGGAGGGGCGCCGCACCAGGCTGCCTCAGGCCCTGACCTTCAGATGGAGGCCTTGGTAGCCCACTGGATAGATGTGCGCTGGGGGTCACCAACCTGGCGGCGAGTCTTGAGAAGGACCTTGAGGACCAGCTCTGGGCTCCGAATGTCCCTGCTTTCCCTGCAGCTGGGGCCACCTGCTGTTGTGGGGCATGTGCTTCAGTGCCATAGTGAACGACTCTCACATCCATCTGACGAGTTTTTATAGTAAACCTGCCGCTATGCCATCCTGGGCCGGGTTGTTCTCTCTGGGGGGCTGACCTGGGCCTTGTAGGATGTTTAGCAGCATCCCGGGCCTCTACCCACTGGCACCCCCTCTCCAGGGGTGACAACCAGAAGACCCCCTCCAGACTGCTGGACGTCCCCTGGGTGCCCTTTCCCTCGCTAGGTACCCAGGTGGCACCTCTGCTTTGAGAGGATTTTCGTGTCTAAAGCGCATGCCTCTTTTGAAGACAGGGGCTGTGGGGCCTTCCGCTGGGAGGCCCCTGGTGAGGCCAGTCATTGCCTGCTGGGCTGTTTTCTTCCCCGGCTGGCCCTGATAAAAGGCTTTATTTACATAGCAAAACTCAAACAAATACTTGCTGGGTCCGCAGTTTTGTAGCTGGAGAAAGGAAATCGGAGGAGCCAGCGCGGCCAGTGCTGCCTTTTACAGGCCGTCAGGGGCTGCTGGTCGGGGCTCGGGCTCTGGGTGAGTTTGAATGAAGGGGATCCGACTTCCCGGGAGTGGCATCCGTGGAATTTGAAGTGCCTGTGTGAAGTGCCCCCAGACCCCCGCTGCAGGTGGCCGCGCCGATTGGAGCAGTGGCATTTACCAGGGCTGCCAAACAGCCCGCTGCTCCCCAGCCATGTCAGAGTCCTGGGAAAACGCAGGCGTTGACTTGTTTGTGTGTCCAGGGCCTGTGAGGGGATCCCGTGCACCAGGTCCCTGCACAGGGTCCCGCTGGCCGTGCCCGTTCCTTTCCCCATCAATCCAGGAAGCCTACTCGTGGTCGGCAAACTGCGGCTCTCGAGCCACATGCGGCTTTTTGGCCCCTTGAGTGTGGCTCTTCCTAAGCCTTAGGAGCACCCTAATTAAGCGAATAACAATGTACCTACCTATATAGTTTAAGTTTAAAAAATTTGGCTCTCCAAAGAAATTTCAATCGTTGTACTGTTGATATTTGGCTCTGGTGACTAATGAGTTTGCCGACCACTGGCCTAGACCTTCAGTGGCTCAGTGGTTGAGCGGCAGCCTATGAAATGGGAGGTGGCAGGGCACATGCCCGGGTTGCGGGCTCGATCCCCAGTGTGGGGCGTGCAGGAGGCAGCCGATCGATGATTCTCTCTCATCATGGCTGTTTCTGCCTCTCTCTCCCTCTCCCTTCCTCTCTGAAGTCAATACAAAAATATATAAAACAAAACAAAACACTGTCAGTGGGAGTGGGGAATGGGGGAAGCTCATTTCTAAAACGTCAGAATTCTGAGAAAGCACCGAGTGCCCGGCTGGGTGTCGGCAGGCTGCGGCCTCGGGAATGTTTGTTAAGGGAAGGAATGAAGCCAGGCCCTCCTTTGGGCCTGTCTTGAGGCTCCCCCCACCCCAAGAATGCCAGAGCCTCGGCCAGCAGCCCCACAGGAGACTGACGGGCCTGGCCTGCTCCCAGGGTTGCGCCCATGTCAGGTTGCCTTCGGGGAGCAGAGCCACCCTGGGCGGTGGGAGGGCTGTGGGCTGGACCGTCCCGTCCAGTGTCCTGATTCACCCTCTCTGGGGGTTCTGCCCATTAGCATTTCCCCGGATGTGAGAGAGCCCCAGCCATGCTTTCTGGTTTGGGGGTGTGTGTCCCACAGCAGGTGGCACATGTCCTATGTGCTCAGGGCCAAGACTGGCCTCGCGGAGGCACTGACACCTCGCCTGGCCTCGAGGTTGGACAAGGGGCTCCTTCTATGGGCCATGCTGTCCTCGTCACTGGGGACCTGGGGACCCTGGGCATGACAGCTTGTCCTGATGGGCTTCTCTTTGCCCCCAAGAACCAAGTCCTTTGTCAGTGCTGAGACAGGTTTGAGAATGAGGGGTGGGACGCTGCAGGGGCTCTGGGACTGACGGGGTCAGCCTTTCTGGGGTTCCTTCTGAGGGCTGGTGCCCGGGACCTTGAGGTTCCCCGGGTGGAGGAATCTTTCTCTTAGAAATTGATTTAGCTTCCCCAGCCGGCATGGCTCAGGGGTTGAGCAGCAACCTAGGAACCAGGAGGTCACAGTTTGATTCCCGGTCAGGGCACAGGCCCGGGCTGCGGGCTCGATTCCCAGTGGGGGGCGTGCAGGAGGCAGCCGATCCATGATTCTCTCTCATCATGGATGTTTCTATCTCTCTCCCTCTCCCTTCCTCTCTCTAAAAGAAAAAAAACACACAAATTAATTTAGCTTGACTTCCACCTATAAACCCAGAGGCTCGCAGGGTGTGAAAGCTACGGACGGAAGCTGTGTGTCACTTCCCTACCGCGTGGATGGGCCCTTCCTGGTCCAGTCTGAGTGATCCTCAACACGCCCTGGCAGTCTTGGGGGGCGGTGGGGGGCGGGGGGGGGGTGGGGGAAGGAAAGCAGTTTGCCCAGAGCTGAGTGCAGGAGCTGCGATGAGAGGCTGGCGTTCCTGAACTCACCTTTCTCTCCCAGGGCCTGCCAAACGGCTCCTTGCTGGGAAGGGGCCCGTCTTCCTACTCGGAAAGCGTGCGGGCCGCCCTCCTGCCAAGGTTGTTCTGCGCCAGCCTCGAATAAACCTGGGTTTGTGGGTTTCTCCCGGGCTCTGGGAGCGCCTCTTGTACCCTGGGCGCACTGTACACATTCGACGGGATCATTTGAGGATGTCAAGGCCGAACACACAAGTTTGATTCAGGTCTTTCTTCTTTTACTTTCCAACGCTGTAGCCAGGCGGGGAGTGGGGTGGAGGGGGCGGGTACAGGGAGGGAGAGCGCTGGGAAGAGGAATTTGCAAGGCACCTCGGGGAGCTGACAACTCTCACCCGCATGAAGGATTTGGAAAGAGCTCAGGGCTGCATGTTGCTCCCTTGGGTCTTTTCAAAACGTGGCCGTTGCCCAGCACAGGGCTCTGTTCTGTTACCCGCTGGGTCAGGCATGTGCGTTGTCCTGGGGTAGGGCAAGCCTGTTCTGTTCAGCAGTTTGCATGTTAAGGCTTCTCTTCCGGGGAGGTGGGGGGAGACATACCTTAGGAGAAGGACACTCGAATACCATTAAAGAATAATTGGCTCAGCCGGTGTGGCTCAGTCGTTGAGCATCGACCTATGAACCAGGATGCTCAACGGTTAGATTCCAGTCAGGGCACATGGCCGGGTTGTGGGCTCGATACCCAGTGTGGGGTGTGCAGGAGGCAGCCGATCCATGATTCTCTCTCATCACTGATGTTCTTATTTCCCTCTCTCTCACCCTCTCCCTCTCCCTTTCTGTCTCTGAAATCAATAAAAACATTTAAAAAAATGACTATAAATGTAAAAAAAAAATTGCACTAACCTTTTATTTTCCGTCCAAAGAGATCAGGTTGCTCTGGAAAGTCAGGATGTTTTGCATTGCAAAGCAGAAGGATCACTTTGTACCTGGGCTGTGTTTAATTTAATTTAATTAATTTATTTATTTTTAAAATATATTTTTATTGATTTCAGAGAGGAAGGGAGAACCAGAGAGAGATAGAAACATCAATGATGAGAGCGAGTCATGGATCGGCTGCCTCCTGCACGCCCCCTAGAGGGGGTCGAGCCTGAAACCAAGGCATGTGCCCTGACCTGGAATGGAACCATGACCTCCTGGTTCACAGATTGATGCTCAACCACTGAGCCACGCTGGCCGGGCGCTGGGCTGTGTTTTAAATCTCCGGGGTTTTTAGTTGTGGGGGGTGTCAGCTGCCTCTGTCCGTGGGGGTGGGCGGGAAAGGGCTGCAGACTGTCTTTCTTTTGGGGCAAAGGGGACTAAGGCTTTCAGCTCAAAGGCAGTTGTGAAGATGAGGAGAACCCAGGCGGGTGGAGTCTGAGAGCTTTAAAGGAACCTTTTTACTCACCCATAGAAGGAAAGGGACAAAATGTTAGTGTGTCCTTTTGAGCTTTGTTTTTGTTTTTATCCGAGTGGTTCTGGCACAGTTTAAATAATCAGATCGCTCCTCAGGCTGTGGTCACACCGGCCCTCTCCCAGGTCATTTCCTCCTCCCCAGAGACAACTGGAAACTTTTATAGCTGCGTGCTGCCCGCATTGCTTACATTCTGCACTGCTACTTGTGTTTGTTCTTCTGAGAGGCGATTAGTGACTTCACGTCTCCTTCCCACCGACTCCCCAGGCACGTTTCTTGGGCCCCCATACTCCCACTGGTCTTACCTCCTAATTTCGGTCAGAAGAGGGCTTTTCAGCCTTAGCACTATTGACATTTTGGACCAGATAATTCTTTGTCGGTTGGGGCTGTGCACTGCGGGCCGGTTAGCAGCGCCTCTGGTCTCCACCCAGGAGATGCCATTAGCAACCCTCATCCTAGTCGTGACTGTCATGAATGTCTCCAGACGTGGCCAGATGTCCCTTGGGGAGAAAAATCACCCTCTTTGAGGACCACTGAACTAATATTTAGTGTTTATTTTGATTGCCAGGATCTATCAGTGCTGAGCCTGGTGGTACGAACTGGAATAATTCCCCCCTCCCGCCGCCCACACACAGACACAGGTTTTCATAATCACTAAGGTTAATGATAGTTTGGTTTCTCTGCTTAATTTTTATGTACTTATCACTGATTCATCCTTCAAAGCTTCCCTAAGTAGGAAAAATCTTTTAATACTTTGAAACACCTGTGGGGGGGGGCGGTGAAAATGCCATTGTTTGACCTCAGCAGAGAGTGTTGTTCGGTGCAGAAGCCTCAGTTGAAGTTGTCCACGGGCGCTCGGCAGGTGGTCTGTCCTGCGTGTCCGGATCGGTGTCCGGATCCCAGGGGAGGGGACACACCTTTCTGTGTCTTGACCTTTGAACTGGCTCTGATGTGTTCTGTCTTATTTTTCATGCCTTTGTATTTTTCTTGGGGAATTTTGTGCAACTTTGTCTTCCAGTTTTTCCACCGAGTTTTAAATTTGTGCTCTCAGTTTTTTACAAATGGCCAAGTTTTTGTTCTCGAATGTTCCTTGTTGATACCACACTGATCTTGTTTCATGGGCCTTCTCTCTATCGTTGAGGCTGTTTAGCTGTTTTTGTGGGGTTTTTTTTAGCCTTTCGGCATAGATTCAGTTTCTGAGCTCTGCTGCTTTCCGTCTGTTTGGCTTCTTTCTTCCCTGCTAGGGCGAGGCGCTCCCAAGTGCCTCTCGGTCTCTGTGTGCAGGTAGATGGGAGCGTGAGACTGCGGGCCGTTTGGAGGCTGTGCGTGGAGGTCTGGCCAGGCTGCTTCCTGGGGCTCTGGGAAGGCCGTAGCTTCCAGTGTTTCTTCGGGGCTGGTCACGTGCTGGTTAAGTAGGACTTTCTTGCTCTCCTGAAAGTCAGTTCCTGGTGGAGGCAGATCTGAGAGGTGATCGGGGCTCCGAGGACCTCTGCCGGCTCTGAGGGGCCTGGCTTTGCTCAGTGAGGCGAGCGTGGGAACCTCCGCCCCCTCCGCTGGCCACCCAGGCTCACTGGTGACCAGTGGCAGCGCGAGGAGACGGCTGCAGCCACCACCTTGCCCTTAACCTTTCTAATCCTTCAGGCCGTCGAACTGTGATTTTCAACCTTTTTTACCTGATGGCACACATGAGCTAATTACCAAAATTCTGTGGCACACCAAAAAGTGTGATCTGAAAAAAAAAATAGGTATAATTTTGATTGATTTACAAAAAATTAATGATAATAGTACGCAGCTACCCTTTTTGCTTCAAAGTGACTTTTAAAAAAAATCAGGTGCCTATACTTGTAGATAAGGATTTCTGGTACCAAGAATGAACCAATCAAACATAAACTTATGCGATGTGACCAATAAGATGCAACTCAGAGCACTCACCTGGTCGATATTTTGTTGGCTGTTGTCATTTTATTTAACAATAAGGGAAAAGAGGTGAGTGCTTCTGACTAAATAGATACTGCATATTTTAAAAATCCCTGAACTAGAATCATCCCCGTTTTTGTATATTGTCATGGGAATTAAATGAGGTAATATGTGAAGCTAGCTCTAGCGAATTAAATCTCTCCTTTCCCTCTCCTATTTAACCCTGCTTCATTAAGATTTTGGAAAGCTGTAAAAAGTAATGTTAGTGTGTTGAACCACTGACTTACTCTGGAAAGACTTGAGGCTGGATTTTGTATGGCAACATTTCAAGGGGTCTCCTAGAGGCTCTGTCACTGATTTTGACCATTTAGACTTGAAAGAAAGCATTTAATTAAAATACATATCTAATCCAGCGCCAGTACAGTCACTGTGCTAGGTACAGCCCAGTGGAGCAATTCTTCCCTCCTTTCCACCCCCAGTTATTTTTAATAATGTCTCTTCTTTTTAATCATATTAATGACGGGTAGCTCTTTCAGATCCATTCAGATCAGGGCAGAAGAACAAAATTTTATTTATTCAGAAGAACGGAATTTTAGAAAAGTGATTTGGGAAGAGACAGTAGTAAGCAAGGTGAAGGTTAAATATTTCAAGTCTTCCAGGCATGGAGTTGGACCCACAGGCATCAAGGAGGGGCTGTTAGCATCTCCTCTTCCTTCTATACACACTGTTGGACTATATTTCCCAGCTTCCCTTGCAGCTAGGCATGGCCATGTGACAATTCTACCCAATCACATGAAGTTGGAAGTGGAGTTTGCCTGTTAGAGCCGCTCTGCTGTCCACTACTGCCAGTCTGGAGTGAGGATGGCTGGTCGCTGCTTGACACACGTTTACCCTCCCAGTAGTACCATTACGTGAGCAAGAAACAAGCCTCTGTTGTGTTTGGGCCATTACACGTTCCTTGGGTTACTTTTTATAAGAGTTAAGCTATTCTAACAAATGAAATCCAGAGTGAAATCCAAGCTTTCCCGTTAACAAATGGGAAATTTGCCAGCTTTAAGAGACTGAGTGTGGCACAGCCTGTGTGGCTCAGTGGTTGAACTCCCAGGAGGTCACGGTTCGATTCCCGGTCAGGGCACATGCCTGGGTTGTGGGCTTGATCCCCAGTAGGGGGTGTGCAGGAGGCAGCTGATCCATGATTCTCTCTCATCATTGATGTTTCTATCTCCCTCTCCCTACCCCTCTCCCTCTCTCTCTAAAATCAATAAAAAAATATATATATATATTTTAAAAAGGAGAATAGTAATATATATATATATTTTAAAAAGGAGAATAGTATTCCAGTGGCCTCGGGAGGAAAGTGGAATTGGTGTGGGAGCTGGGGAGGTGTTGAGGGTGGAGGCCAGGGGCCCGGGCCCGGAGCCCGGGACTGGTTGCTCGCTGACTCTCAGAGCCCAGGTGAAGGTAGTTGTTTGCCTGCGGCTTGAAAATGCTGAAGCTGATGAAACTCTGCTCCTGCCTGTGTTAATTGTGCATGTGTTTGCAAATTTGTAAGCACCGCGATACTTATCTGTGCTAATTGCACATGGGCTTGTAAAGTCGCAAGCACAGTGATACTGTTTTCTCTTGTTGTAGAAGCGTTAAAACCATCTTGGAAAAAAGAGAAAATAAAGGAAAAGATTGACCAGAACATGTAATAATCTTATTTCTGGTAATAACCCTCCCCTGCCGCGCACCCCCCACGTCTTTGCTTTGTACCATATACATCTGATTATTCATTGCTTCTGGGCAATTCTCTTATCGACAATCTTGGGAATCAGGTGATAACTTCAAGGAAGCTTAGCTGTGTGGACGCCACTTGGAATTTTAAAAACGCCATGCTTTGTACTGTGGAATGTACTGAGCTTTATTATTTAGCTTTCTCTAGACAGGCCCATGAAAAACAGCCCCGGCTTCTGGAAAACAGAGTGGTTTGTATCGGTCAAGTATGTCAGTGTTTAAACAATCGTGTGCTTTCTTTGGGTCACCCAGCTTTCCTTTCATTTCCCTTCTCCGTGAGCTGCCCTGAGTCGGGAATGGAAGTTTGGGAAGGAAACATCTGGGCTTGTCAAGATAGGCCTGCGCGGCTTGAATCGATTGGCCTGGTGTGTCTCTAACCGTAAAGATCTGACACAGCTGATGTCCCCAGGGTTTACGAGCTGGAGCCGGAGGAGGGCGCGGGGAGCAGGATTTCCGGGTCCTTCCCATGTTCAGTGAGGGGTGTTTGGGGGAAAAGTAATTGGAATCTGGTAGCACTCTGCGGAGTTGTGAGATTTTACCCACCGAGGTGAACTTGACATTGTCCTCCGCTGACTACTGAAGGAGCTTGTGCCCTGAGTTGGAAACTGGTTTGCTTCCCAGAGTTTAGCCCTGAGATGACCCACCTGAAAAGATGTCTCCTTCTCCTGAAAGCATCTTCTTTCGCACGCCTGCCCTCCCCTGGTTCTTGCCTTTGCGTCCGTCCGTCCGACTGTCCGCTGCAGTGTTGGTTTCCTGAAGGTCCTTCCCTCGTCTCTCATCTCTCCTCTATGTGGTCCCTCTTGTTCCCTAGGAAGATTAGGTGTATGTAGACAACTGTTTTTTGGGGGGTTTGTTTTATTTTTAATTTTTTAAAATATATTTTTATTGATTTCAGAGAGGAAGGGAGAGGGAGGGAGAGAGAGAAACATCCATGATGAGAGAGAATCATGGATCTGTCTCCTGCATGCCCCACACTGGGGATCGAGCCCTCAGCCTGGGCATGTGCCCTGACCAGGAATCGAACCATAACCTCCAGGTTCATAGGTCAACGCTCAGCCACTGAGCCACGCTGGCCTGGCTGTAGACAAATGTTGAATTTCTGTGTGCAGTCCTGACCCAGGGCTCGGCCCGCAAACTCAGAGTGATCAGACGGTGATCATTCATTGATCTTCCCTCACCTCCCTTACTTCTCCTGCATTGCCATCCTGCCCATAGCATTATCCCCAAACCTGGGACTCCTCCCTACATCTCTCCCTCCTGACCGTCCTCAGCCTGCAGATCCCCAGCTTCTTTGAAGCCTGAGGGTCTTGTGTTGCGGCTTCTTTGTCAGCCCGGTGATGTCGCTGCCCGCATTGTTGCTCACCAGGACAGTCGCAGTGTTGCTAACTTGCGCACGGCCTCCGGGCTCTCCGTGTGTCCGATGCCTGTAGACGTCCAGCAAGGCAGGGGCCAGGGCGCTCCTCCAGTTCCCACACTCTGGCTGGAACTCAGTAACCGTGACCTCAGCGACGGGGCATGTGACACTTTAGCTGGGTATAAACAGCAACTTTCAACCGCTGTGCCGCTAGAATGTTTAAGACACGAAGCACCTGTTTAGTCAGGGGCACTGGCCTCTTCCCCTTAGATCAGCGGTTCTCAACGTGTGGGTCGAGACCCCTTTGGGGGTCGAACGACCCTTTTACAGGGGTCGCCTAAGACCATCGGAAAACATATATATAATTACATATTGTTTACAGTAGCAAAATTACAGTTATGAAGTAGCAACGAAAATAATTTTATGGTTGGGGGTCACCACAACATGAGGAACTGTATTAAAGGGTTGAGAACCACTGCCTTAGATTGTCAGATAAAAACATGACAACAGCCAACACAACAATCCGGTGGGAATGAATCAGAATTATACCTATTTTTGCTCAGCCAGAGTGGGCGATCGGACAGACCCTCGAGGGAGGACATCATTGTCCCTTCCTTCTGATGCCTTGTGGCCCTCCATTGATTTTAGAGAAAGAGGAAGGGAGAGGGAGAGGGAGAGAGAAACATCAATGATAGAGAGAATTATTGATCGGCTGCCTCCTGCACGCCCCCCACTGGGGCTCGAGCCTTCAACCTGGGCATGTGCCTTGACTGGGAATCAAACCAATGACCTTTTAGTGCACGGACGATGCTCAACTGAGCCACACCAGCCAGGGTTCCTTTTTTTTTTTTTTAAATAGCATGCACCCTGCTATTCGTGGGGGAGATAGTTATGGTGTCATAATTATGGTGTCAGTAGGTGAAGAAGTGACGAGGTAGCCGAAAGGTCACTAGCAAGCAGTTATGGGGAGTGTCTCTACGTGCAAGTGTGCTCACTGCTTTAATGGATTACAGACCAGGCATAGAAATGGCCTGTGTGCTTCATAGAGAAGGTAATTTCAAGCACAGTCTGATTGGGAGACAGGGTGAATGTTAAACAGTTTTGGGGACCCACTTACAATAGCAGCATTGAAGGCCAGACTTGGCCTTGTAATTTAGCCCCAAGCTGTAGCCCAATATAAATGTGTTAATCACCACGAAACTGTAACTCATCCAATGAGTCAGCTGCCTAATTTTGCACAGATTACCAACCATTCCGGGTACGTGCCTACTGCCCAATTAACTGCACTCGAGAATAAAAACCTGTTGTGTAATCGAATAAATCTTCTCCGTGTTCTCAAAACTTTCTTGTTATTCTTTATCGCCACCAGGTTGTAGCTGAATTGTCTTCATAAGTAGTAACATTTTATTTTTGTCGCCGTGCCTTCAGTTCGTGTGAAATTGTATGGCATGCCATGGAAACGACATCAGGTAGCAGTTACTTTTCTCAGAAAGAGAGAGGACTGTACAAAGCCATTTTTGTTTCTGTTTTGTTTTGGTTCTGGTAGCAATCCTGAAACCATGCTTAAGATTTAAATGGAGAAGCAATAGCCCTGGCCGGTTTGGCTCAGTGGATAGAGTGTTGCGTGCCGATTGAAGGATTGTGGGTTCGATTCTGGTCAAGGGCACGTACCTCGGTTACAGGCTCGATCTCAGGCCCCGGTCAGGGTGCATGCGGGAGGCAACCAGTTGATGTGTCTCTCTCACATGGATGTTTCTTTCTATCTCTCCCTCTCCCTTCCACTCTTTCTTAAAAAAAAAGATCAATGGAAAAAAATCAAATGAAAAATATCCTTGGGTGAGGATTAACAAATAAAATAAAATAAAATAATAAGCCCTAACTGGTTTGGCTCAGTGGATAGAGCGTCAGCCTGCGGACTCAAGGGTCCCAGGTTCGATTCTGGTCAAGGGCATGTACCTTGGTTGCGGGCACATCCCCAGTAGGGAGTGTGCAGGAGGCAGCTGATCGATGGTTCTCTCTATGTTTCTAACTCTCTATCCCTCTCTCTTCCTCTCTGTAAAAAATCAATAAAATATATTTAAAAAATAATAAAATAAAATAAAATAATTGGAGAAGCAACATTTAGGTTTAGGTGAAGGAGGTTAGTACATTCTGGGTTTTCCCTGAATTCTTTCTAATTCAACCGTTTAAACATGAAAGGATCATTGACTCCTAGTGAGAAAAGAGAAGATAGAAGTTGGAGTACATAAACCTAGAGGTGCCTTTGCACCAAAGCAATTGTGCGAGCTTTCCTGGTTCAGGGCCCGGGTCCAGGGCGGGAAGGCTCAGGAGCTCTGGGAGTGGGGATGCCAGCGAGGGCCCCCCGCCCCTCTGTGCTGCTCAGGTCCCTTTGAACTGTGCAGTGTCTGAGCTGGGCCCGGCCACGCAACGTGCTGTTTTCTCCCATTAGGGCCCCATTACGGTTCCGAACCTGGGGGGTGTAGGAGCAGACGGTTCAGGTCCTGGGAGGGTAGGACACGCTGCAATGCAAACACTCCAACACTCCAGGATGTCTCCCACCACCCCGGCGCCCTGAGCGCTGCTGGGAGCGCCAGCTTCCCAGGCTGGGGAGGAGGCCAGGTCTTTGCTTTGGAGCAAGCCGTGGAGCAGTTTTACTTCCATGAATGGACTCGTCGTTTTCAGATGTCTCAGAGGCAGGGCAGGGCAGGTTTTTCCTGGATAGAAGTTCACTCTCCCTACATTGGAAGCTTTGGAAAAACACCCCCTACGTAGCAAACTTCAGAGGTTATGGGATAATAATATATACTTGGAGTAGCTTAAAGGGCTCCATCTAGAAAATTAAAGTTTCTAAAAATTCTCTTCGCAGCTCAATATTAAAGAAAAAACAGATTTCTCTTGGTACAAAATGGGAGAAATCACGAGGAATGTATTTCAAGCCCGCTTCATGCCCTGTGGCTTTCCCCCAGTAGGACTGTTTCATTGTCTAATTAGTCCTTCCTACTGTTCCTATAATTCCCCAGCTATGCATGCCATCATCTTTCCCACAATCCCTGTGTCTCCCACAATTCCACTTCTCCCCCATGACACTGCACCGTTCCCATAATTCCTTGTCTCCCACAGTTCCATTTCGCTCCCATGATCCCCTTTCTTCCCATAATACCTGGTTGGTCCCACAATTCCACTATCACTCCCTTGATCTCTTGTACTTCCCAGAATTCCATTTCTCTCCTATGATACCCTGTCCTTCCCACAATTCCCTGTTTTTCCTATAAACTTTTGGTGTTCCCACAATCCCTCTTTCTTTCCCATGAATCCTTGTCATTCCTACAATTCCATTTCTCTCCCATAATTCCCTGTCCTTCTCACCCTGCCTCTATTTGTCCATCACCCCTTAGGTTAACCTGAAATTCCATTTCAATTCCATGATGGCTTCCTTCTCACAATTCCTTGTTCTTCCCATAATCTCTTGTCATTCCCAAAACTTTTTCTCTCTTATGATCCCCTGTACTTACACAGTTCTTTCTTTTCATAGTCCCACAGTTCCCTTATACATGGGATTTGGGGAAAGACAAAATTCTATGAAAAGGTGTCATTGTAAAGAGGAATCACAAGGCAGCATGGGGAAGAAAGTTGAGTTGTGGGAAAGATGGTTTTGTATGTGAAAAAAGGGAATTGTGTGAAAGAAAAGAGCTCATGGGAGAGAGGGGCATTGGGAATGACAAGGGGTTATGGGAGAGAGATTAATTGGGGGAATGACAAGGCATCATGATAGAGAAGGGAATTGTGGGAGAAAAGGCATTGTGGGTACAATACGTTATGGAAGAGAAAGGGGAATTGTGGGAGAAGCAAAGTACGTGTGTAAAGACAGGGATCATGGTAGCTGTGGGATATTGTGGGAGGAATAGTGTCCTGTGGGGATGACAGGTAATAGTGGAAAGACAAGGGGTTATAGGAGAGAGGAGAATTGTGGTCACAAGGGGAATTGTGGGAGAGAATGGAGACAGACTGCTCTTGGAACAAAATGAAAGAAACCACGTGGAACGTACTTTAAGCCCATTTCATTCACTGGGGTGATCGGCCTTATGACTCTCCTCCTAGGAGAGACGCGTTCCATTGTGTCCTTGCTTCATGAAACTAACATTTGTACAGACAATCCCATGACTGCATGAAATTTGAATTTTTGCTTCGGGTCCTCAGAAAACGGTGAGAATCTCTCCGTGTTCTGTTCCCATGAACTCAGCTGGGAATGAGAAATAAATGAGCTGGCGTTGTAAAGCTGCATTCTTCGTCACTTCTCTTCCTTTCCCGTTCACGTGCGCACCGATGACAGTGGGCCGGCTCACTGCTCAGGGACCTGGGTGCCAGGACAGCCTGCACAGCCCTGGCGAAGTGCGTCCGTGACCTGTTTCATTAGCGCCACATGCTCAGGGCCGTGCTCCTGGCCCCGTCAGCAGGGCGTGTGTGCTACAGGGAGGTGAGTATGGATCTGTGACTTCTCGTTGCTCATCTGCCCTGGCTGCCCGTGCCAGTCACCCCGAGACTGGGAGACAGGGAGCGGGTCCCGCAGGCTGCAGTTCCAGCAGAACCCCTGTGCTCAAGCTCTCTGGGTGGTCCCACCTTGACCCTTGGCCTCCTGCAGCTGCGCTCGCCCCTTCAGGTTGAGTTTCCCCCACTTGCAACTCTGGGGCCTGGCAGTGTGGGCCACGCGTCCCTGCCTCGTTGCCCTGCGCCTGGCATGGTTTCCGTGCTCAATGCATGGGAGGCCACGTTGGTTCCTTGTGGGTGGGAGCAGGGTCTGGCTTTGCCTGTGCTCTGGTGGCCACGGGTCACGGGAAGGGGAGCAGGATGCCTGTGTGCTGAGGCTAGAGCCGGGGGAGGGGGGTGTGTGTTATTTTTTAAAGGTATTTTTATTGATTGAGAGAGAGAGAAGAAGAGCGAGGACGAGAGAGATAGCAACATCAATGATGAGAGTGTGTCATGGATCGGCTGCCTCCTGCACGCCCCCTACTGGGGATCAAGCCCACATCCTGGGCCTGTGCCCTGACCGGGAATCAAACCGTGACCTCCTGGTTCATAGGTCGATGCTCAACCACTGAGCCACACTGACTGGGCAGGAGTTGGGGAGGGTTTTTTTTTTTTTTAAATATATTTTATTGATTTTTTACAGAGAGGAAGGGAGAGAGATAGAGAGTTAGAAACATCGATGAGAGAGAAACATCAATCAGCCGCCTCCTGCACATCTCCTACTGGGGATGTGCCCGCAACCCAGGTCCATGCCCTTGACCGGAATCGAACCTGGGACCTTTCAGTCCGCAGGCCGACGCTCTATCCACTGAGCCAAACCGGTTTCGGCATGGGGAGGGGGTTTTAAATGAGAAAGAGAGTGGGGTGCTGAGCTGTTTGATGGGGTACTGGCTACCCGCTGTGGCCTGCAGGTGCCGGGCTAGATGCTCAACAGCAGGGAGGGGCTTTCTGAGCGGGTCTCTGAAGCAGCGCAGCCTCCTGAGAGCTGCCAGAAAGGGGGGCTGCAGGCCCCGCCCAGATCTCGCCCGGGATCCTGATTGTGGGCCCAAGTTTGGTGACCTTGGCTCTATATGCTTTATCCGTTTACTCCTCCCGCCTGTCTGTGGAAGCGCTTTTTTCACATGCTCAGCTGGGGAGTCATGATTTAATGCACCAGCTGTGGGACACTGAGGCTGGGGGTATGTTAGTGAGTTGTGAGCTGGTGGACGGGCAGGGCTGTGAGCTGAGGTCGGCTCAGTTCATGGCTCTGGAGGTGGGGCTGCTCATTTGATGAGCCCCTGAGCCCCAAGTTCACCTTGGCTACATCTGTTTCCAGAGTCCACAGGACGAAGTAAATTAGGCGCGTGAGTGTGTGGCCCGCACTTGTGCGTGGGGGGATGACTTTCTCTTTCTACTTCACGCACAGCTGTAGTGCTCGGGTTTTTTAAAAAACCAAATCGTGTGCATGTGTGTCTGCATGTACACATCCGTTTGCACAAGTGGTGAAGCAATGGCTATTTCCATTTGGACAGGCAAACAAAAACCACAGCAAGGTGTGGCATGAAGGCCACAGAATTATGAGGTAGGAAGCCGGACAGTGACCTTGGACCGTCACTGAAAGTCTCTGAGCAGTTTCCCTGTGTCTAAACTTGGGAAAATAACCCTTTATGGGCTGGTTTGAATAGTGGTCCAGAAGGTTGGAGAATTGTCACAGCAATGCATGTGTGTTGTAGAATTGTCACAGCAATGCACACGTGTTGTAGAATTGTCACAGCAATGCACACATGTTGTAGAATTGTCACAGCAATGCACACGTGTTGTAGGAATGTCACAGCAATGCACACGTGTTGTAGAATTGTCACAGGAATGCACACGTGTTGTAGAATTGTCACAGGAATGCACACGTATTGTAGAATTGTCACAGCAATGCACGTGTGTTGTAGAATTGTCACAGCAATGCATGCGTGTTGTAGAATTGTCACAGCAATGCACACATGTTGTAGAATTGTCACAGCAATGCACACGTGTTGTAGGAATGTCACAGCAATGCACACGTGTTGTAGAATTGTCACAGCAATGCACACATGTTGTAGAATTGTCACAGCAATGCACACGTGTTGTAGGAATGTCACAGCAATGCACACGTGTTGTAGAATTGTCACAGGAATGCACACGTGTTGTAGAATTGTCACAGGAATGCACACGTATTGTAGAATTGTCACAGCAATGCACGTGTGTTGTAGAATTGTCACAGCAATGCATGCGTGTTGTAGAATTGTCACAGCAATGCACACATGTTGTAGAATTGTCACAGCAATGCACACGTGTTGTAGGAATGTCACAGCAATGCACACGTGTTGTAGAATTGTCACAGCAACGCACACATGTTGTAGAATTGTCACAGCAACGCACATGTGTTATAGACTTGTCACAGCAATGCACGTGTGTTATAGGAATGTCACAGCAATGCACACATGTTGTAGAATTGTCACAACAGTGCACACGTGTTGTAGAATTATCACAGCAATGCACGTGTGTTATAGGAATGTCACAGCAATGCACACGTGTTGCTGGGGGGGTATTTCCAGCAAACCTTGTCAGCCTCCCCGCTCTCCGGTTGTCCTGGCGGTACGTGTGACTGGTTGGTTCTGGCAGGAGCTGACGCCCTGGTCAGTGGTGGCAGCGACCAGAGAGATGATAGCAGGGCCACCATCTGTCCTGACAGCAGGCGGCTGGCTTTGCTTCCCTTTCAGTCCTCAGGGTGACAAGAGCACGTTGAGGGTTCTAGGGCCAAAGATGGGAAGCCAGTCCTGGTACAAGACGTTTTTCTTAAATTTGATTCGAGAGAGAGAGACTTCGATTTCCTGTTCCCCTTATTCATGCACTCACTGGTTGATTCTTGTATGTGCCCTGACTGGGGATCGAACCTACTACCTTGGCGTATGGGGATGACACTCAACCCCCTGAGCACGCAGCTAGGGCCCACGTGTGTTTTCTCCACGAGCAAAGCAGACAGAGAGCCTCAGGGTGGAGAAGTTACCGGCGGCCGGTGACTCACAGGGGAGAGATTCGCTGGGGTTAGCACCTAGGTCCTAGGATAGAAAGTCTGACTCAGGTCGGAAGGAGCGCACACCTGTTCGTTGCACCAACGTTCCCTGCAGACACTTCCGACAACGTCCCCGTGGGTGGTACCCAGGTGAGCGGCTGCTCGTGTTTTCTGGGTGAGAAAAGCCAGGCCTCGACCTCACGCAGTGATTGGAGTGCTGGGTTCAGTTGGGAGACACTCCGGCCCAGCGTTCCGGAGGCTTTTGGTTCATGGTTTCAGAAAGTGGTCAGATGGCCCTGGCTGGTGTGGCTCAGTGGATAGAGCATCGGCCTGGGGACTAAAGGGTCCCGGGTTCGATACCTCTCAAGGGCACAGGCCCGGGTTGTGGGCTCGGTCCCCAGTGGGGGGCGTGCAGGAGGCAGCCAGCCGATCCATGATTCTCTCTCATCATGGATGTTTCCATCTCGTTCTCTTCCTCTCCCTTCCTCTCTAAAATCAACAAAAACCTATTTTTTTTTAAAAAAGAAAGTGGTCAGGTGGCTTCACGCCCCAGGGGCAGGCCCAGTGCCCTGTGGGTTTGCACCTGGAGGCCGCAGGGCAGCCACTTGTCTGCATTTCGTCCCGGGAGGGACACGCCTTGCGGGTGGGGCTGCGGTGCCAGCACAGGCTTCCCAGCAGCCTTGGAGAGGGCCCAGCTTAGGCGGTGGGCACTCCCTGGCCGCCTGGAAAGCTAGCGGAAGCCCAATCGCAGGACAGAGGTGCGGCTGGGGCCCGAGTCACCGCTCTGCTGCTCGTTGGACGGTCAAGGGTGCATAGCGCCCTG
>NW_005871590.1:454617-456021 GCF_000147115.1 Myotis lucifugus | reverse complement strand
GAAACCCACACCCTCGCAGAGAAAGGAATGCAGGGACCCGCCCGGCTGGGGAGTCTCCAGATGCGCCTCTCCTCCCCCACCCCACTCAGATGATGCTCCTTGCTGGCTTCAGTTCTTAGAGCAGCGGTTCTTAACCTGTGGGTCGCGACCCCTTTGGGGGTCGAACGACCCTTTCACGGGGGTCGCCTAAGACCATCGGAAAACACATCTATAATTACATATTGTTTTTGTGATGAATCACTATGCTTTAATGATGTTCAGTTTGTAACCATGAAAATACATCCTGCATATCAGATATTTACATGACGATTTATAACAGTAGCAAAATTAGTTATGAAGTAGCAACGAAAATAATTTTATGGTTGGGGGTCACCACAACATGAGGAACTGTATTAAAGGGTCGCAGCATTAGGAGGGTTGAGAACCACTGTCTTAGAGGAAGGGAGAGGGAGAGAGAGAGAAACATCCATGATGAGAGAGAATCATGGATCGGCTGCCTCCTGCACGCCTCACACTGGGGATCGAGCCCACAACCCGGGCCTGTGCCCTTGACCGGGAATTGCACCGTGACCTCCTGGTTCATAGGCGGACACTGAGCCACGCCGGCTGGGCTGAAATTTTGACTTTTTAAAAAATAAATAAAATGATATTTAGTCTCTCCCTGCCCATTTGCCCTCCTCCTGCCTGTACTGCAGCTCCTCTCCTGCCCCCATTGGTCCTGCACGATGTCCCTGGAAATATTGTCACGTAAACAAAAAGGACACCATCCCCCCTGTTCGCAGACCTGTTCCTCTGCCCCCTCGCCGTGTGCCCTCTCACTCCCCAAGTTGATCTTTGTCTCTATCTGCACGTGCAGCCCTGGGACTCCTCATGGGGCCCCTGCCTGGTGCCTGCCCGCCAGCCCTCCTGGCCCTCGGCTCCATCTCGTTAGTGCCCCGTTGTGTGCCCACACCGTCCCAGCGGGTGGCAGACTCGGATATTGGTCCAGGCTGTAGTCCCCCGGCGCCCCGCTGCCTGGAAAGGGTCTGTTTCTGCCTGTGGCCGAAGAGTCCCAGAGACACTGGGAATGCTGGTGTCAGGGACAAGGGCAGGGGCGAGGTCCAGTTTGGGGGAAGGTTGCAGGAAGGGCCCTAGCCGGTGTGGCTCAGTGGATAGAGCATCGGCCTGCAGACAAAGGGTCTGGGGTTCAATTCCGGTCAAGGGCAGCTGCCTCGGTTGCAGGCTCTTCCCCAGCCTGGGCCTGGTCAGGGCGCATGCAGGAGGCAACCAGTCGATATGTCTCTCTCACATCGATGTTTCTCTCTGTCTCTCCCCCGCCCTTCCACTCTCCCTAAAAATCAGCGGGAAAATAGCGTCTGGGTGGGGATTAACAAAGAAAAATAAAGGTTGCAGGAAGGGGCTGGA
>NW_005871590.1:453071-454517 GCF_000147115.1 Myotis lucifugus | reverse complement strand
GAGGAGGTGCGGGCGGATGGCAAGGACCAGGGGATGCAGACTGAGAAGCAACGAGGAAGAGGGAGGCAGACACAGGAGGACCAGCAGTCAGCCGTCGGGGTGACGGGACCTCCCTACCCCGACTCCCTGTGACTCACCCTGCACGTTCCAGGTGATGTGGGCGGTGTCCCCCAAACTGGAGAATCATCCTCCGGGGAGAAAGGGGAGCCCGGGGCAGCGTGTGAGTGCCGTGAGGGCTTCAGAGATGAGTGGAAGCGGCCCACACGCAGACACACCACCCACATCCTGCCCCTGGGCCGGGGTCCTGTGGGCCCGGGGTCCCATGGACCTGGGTGTCCCATGGAACCCCGAGAAGCTAGGGAGGAAGGCAGTGTTTGCGAGGGTGCTGTCTGGCCTGTTTCTAACTCGGAGCTCACGGAGCAGGTGGTGGGGAGGAGTGGGGGGCTCCCCGTGGATTTGTGCTGAAGCTTCACCAGCTTCCGCAACAGGAAGAAGCTGGAGGCTGCAGTGGCAGTCCCGCTGCCAGCTTGTGCTAACCTGCCGGTCAGGGTCATCTCTGTCAAGGTCATCCCTGTCAAGGTCATCCCTGTCAAGGTCATCCCTGTCAAGGTCATCCCTGTCCGTCCTCTGTGGTTCGGGTGCCCAGAGTCTTCCTTCATCGCCAGGCAAAGGTCCCACAGAAACCGCGCACTGGTTTGGGGAAAACATAATACCGGTATTTACTGTAAACAGGGAGACCTAATGTTTTCATTTGCAAACTGAGAGTCAGGAGATTTGACTCGAGACACCGTTCCCCTTTTTCTCTTGCCAGGTGACCTCAGGTAAAAGGCATAGCTGAGGCCTGCGGTTGCCTGGAGGACCGGGAGTCCGTGGGGAGAAGGGGCAGGGTGTATATGCGCAGAGGGTGTGGATGTGGCAGGTTATTCTGGGAATAAGTCAGCCTGTCTGCCCCCTCTCCTCCCCGTTCCCTCTCCTCCTCCTCCTCCTCCTGGCCCCAGTTCCTTAGTCCACCCCTCTTTTTTCTTGACAGGGAGCTCAGGTGAAATAGGTAACCCCATGAGCCTCAGTTTGCTCATCTGTAAAAGGGGGTGGGAAGCTCACCTTGTAACATTCCTTCCATAATCCCTGGGGTCTGACGTGTTTCTGATACTTAGACGGTGACCAACAGATTGGAGCTCAAAATTGCTAGGAACATCGCTGAGCCTCACATGCATCTGTGGGACTCCTGATCTGTGGGAACTCTCATGTGGGGGCCCCCTCATGTGGGGGCCCCTTTATCTGTGGGACCCTCATCTGGGGACCTCTTCATCTGGGGACCCCTTCACCTGTGGAACCCTACATTTGGGGGACTCCTCATCTGTGGAGCCCTACATCTTGTTGGAACCTCTTCATCTGGGGGACCCTCATCTGTGAGCCCTACATCTGGGGATGCTTGCTTCCCTTGCC
>NW_005871590.1:436070-452693 GCF_000147115.1 Myotis lucifugus | reverse complement strand
CAGGCAACCACAGTCTCCGTTCTGTCCCTGTGGTTTGCGTGTTCGGTGACAGTGTCATCTACCTGCAGTCACACACTTGGCCTGTGTGTCTGGCTGCTTTGGCTCAGCATCCCGTGTTCAAGGTTCATCCATATGGTAGCATGTCAGCGCTTTGCTCCTTTTCTGGCTACTGTTCCATGGTGTGCCCGCCTCCATTTCTTCATTTGCCCACCCCTCAGCGGATACCCCTCCCCGTGCTCCCCCCCCCATTAAAATATTTTTAAATATATTTTCATTGATTTCAGAGAGGAAGGGAAGGGGAGAGAGAGAAACATCAATGATGAAAGAGAATCATGGATCAGCTGCCTCCTGCAAACCCCCTACTGGGGATTGAGCCCACAATCCAGGTATGTGCCCTGACTGGGAATCGAACCGTGACCTCCTGGTTCATAGGTCGACGCTCAACCACTGAGCACACCGGCTGGGCCAGATGCACATTGTTATTGTCTTCCCGAGCCATGCTGCACAGCCGTGTGGGTGGTCCCCACCTCCTGCGGGCACCCTGGGGGGTGGCCAGGCTCTGTGGCCTGGGGGGGGCAGGTGGCTCAAATCTTTAGAATATTAATTCCATCACTTGCAACAGGCTTTTTTTTTTTTTTTTTTTTTTTTTTTTTAAAAAGAGTGGAAGGGAGGGAGGAGTGGGGGGAGAGAAACATCAATGTAAGACGCACATCCACTGGCTGTCTCCCGCATGCACCCCGACCAGGGCCAGGAATCGAGCCTGCAACGAGGTACTGGCCCTTGACCGGAATCGAACCCGAGACCCTTCAGTCCCAGGGCCAACACTCTAACCACTGACCAAACTGACCAGGGCAGCAGGCATTTTAAAAAAAAAATCATAGGATTGCTAAAAAAACCTAATAAACCAAATATTTGAAAAATGTGTTTCTTGTCATCTCCGTTTGACCTCAGGAAGTAACTCTGAATTCTTGCAGTGTGGACAGAAATCCCAGATTCATCAAACTGACAGCTCAGCGGGAGGCCTCTGCCGCCAGGGAGGCGTGGGCTCCTTAAGATAAAAGCGGGGCGCGCAGGTCCCAGCTTGCCCTCCTGCAAGTGCGGCCCGTGGACTGAGCGCAGGGGCCAGCGGCAGGCGCCGGGGACAGTGGGTGGGATTCCTCCCTGCGTGGCTGCTTTTTTCGTGGACTGGAGCCGGCAGGACGGGGCTCCAGCTCCCACTCCACGGGGTCACAGAGTCTTCTGGGGCCCGGCGGGTGCCTTCCGGGGCTCTGCAGTCGGTCCTCCCAGCCTGGGACGGTGCGGGACACTTGTCCTGAGTCCTGGATCAGGCCACCGGGCGATGGGGGTCACTGGTCAGTACAAGAGCTGGAATCGGTGGTCCCGGGCGCTTCCTAAGGGCACGGGAGAGCGGAGTCAGGTGGGGACTTACCGGCAGGAATTGGATGGGGATCAGCTTCGTGCTGGCCCCACGAGAGCTGGAAGCCGCCCTGAAACGCCTGCCGGTGTATTTTATGGGGGCTGAGGGTGATGAGCCCCACATCATAGACCAGGTCCTGACTACTGAGGAAAAAGGGTTAGAGGAGTTTGCATGGAAGTATCTAGAATAGTCAGCAACTCATCAGAGCATATTCTTTCTTTCTTGTAAAAAATTTACAGCAAGTCCAAACCTAAGCCCTCCCCTAATCACCCCAAAAGGAAACAGAAGCCCTCAAGCGTTTTAAGACACCTTCTTTTTAAAAAAATATATTTTTGTTGATTTCAGAGAGGAAGGGAGAGGGTTAGAGAGAGAGAAACATTGATGATGAGAGAGACATTGATTGGCTGCCTCCTGCACGCCCCACACTGGGGTTCGAGCCTGCAACCCGGGCCTGTGCCCTGACCGGGAATCGAACCTGGGACCCTTCAGTCCACAGGCGGACGCTCTATCCACTGAGCCAAACCGGCTAGGGCTAAGATGCCTTCTTCATGCCTCAATTTATTTGCAAAACACTTGAATGCGATGGGCAAAGAGGCTTTGGTGCCAGCCACTCCGGTGCAGCCCCGTCTTCCCAGGAGGGAAACCGGAAGCCCAGGCAGAGGCCTGCGTGCGCCCCCACAGCGGCGTCCCTTTCATCACTGACACTGCAGCAGGTGGCACTTGGTGCTGATAGACGGCATTGAGAGGTGACACCGGATCTGAATGATTTCTGTCACTTCCTAAGGGTGCGCTGGACTCCACCGGCCACTGTGTGTGTGCCCCATGTGCCAACTGGTGGGTGTTGGGTTTCCAGGGCAACGTGGTGGCTTGGGGGAGGGCGAGCTTCCTGCTGGTCACCTGCCGTGGTTTGGCTGCTGCTCATGCTAGTGCTGGGTCACCTGTCACCTGCATTCCTCTGGCACCTGATCGGAAAGGAAACCCTGTTTGTTAATGGGGTTCATCCGGAACAGTGGTTCCTAACGTGGGGCACACGCCCCATAGGGGGGCAATTTTATTGCTAAGGGGGGGCCATTCGAGAATGAGTTATTCACAGTGAATTTTGTGCATTTCTTATGGTTCTAGGGGCCTCCTAGACAGTCTATAAATACATATTGTGACATGTTTATGCATTTCGGTTCTCTATTATATGTTCTGAAACTTTATTCGCTAGTTTTTCAGATCACTTCATATTATTATTATTTTTTAACCATGTCTTCGTGCTTTCTTCCTCAGGACTCCCACGGTCCTTCCGTTCTTTGATTTTTCTCTTTCACGGATGCCGTGTTCTTTGGAAGCGTGTGTAGACCAAGTGAATAGCCTTTTAGGCTTCCTCCATATGACTAGGAGTTCACCTTTTGAAGAATAAGAATTCTATGTCGGGGGGGGGGGCATCGGGATTTTAGAGGTGCTTAGGTAGGGCGTGGCCAGAAAAAGGTTCCAAACCACTGGCGTGGAGGCTCAGAGCCGCCCCATCCCCTCCGAACCCTGCGGCCAACAAGCGCCTGAGAGCGAGTTTTTGGAAGCCACAGCTGCCCTGGCCGCCTGTGTCCTCCTCCCCGCCCGGGGCCAACCAGCAGGCGGGAGGGTGCGCCCTCGATTCCTATCTGGAATTCTTGTCAGAGTCGGATGGCAAGCAAACACTGTAACCTCGGGCTCAGAGCCGCTGCTCCTATTTTCATAGTTGCTGAGTGAAAACAGATTGCGGGTTCTGTGAACTGACTGAGAGCGTGGACTGTTCTGCAGCAATTACAGCTGCTGGTTATGAGGCGTTTACACGACGGCAAATGCTTGTAATTAAGCACCGCCTGTGCAACAGAGAGGAAACAAGGAAAAGGTGGAATATGGCCGAGGGTTTGCCCCGTGTCTTTATATTTTTATACTAGAGGCCTGGTGCATGGATTTGTGCACCGGTGGGGTCCCTCAGCCTGGCCTGCACCCTCTCGCAATCTGGGACCCCTCGGGGGAGGTCAGAGAGCTGGTTTCGGCCCGATCCCCGCAGGCCAGGCCGAAAGGACCCCACCCGTGCACGAATCCATGCACCAGGCCTGTAGTATGCATATAAGATCTTTGGTTAATCTCTTCCTGCCCTCCCCCTCCCTCTCCCCCCTCCCCTCTCCCCTCTCCCCTCTGAGATTCATCAGTCTGTTCCATGTTTCCATGCCTGTGCATTGAGTGTCTGCCCCCTGGTGGTCAGTGAGTGTCATAGCTACCGGTCAAATGATTGCTTAGGCTTTTATATATATAGATAATTTAAAGCTGTTCTGTAGTGAAGACTTACTTTTAAGAAAGCCCATGAATGGTGTATACAACTTGCTTTGCAAAAAACTTGGCTTTTCCAAGTAGGGTTTTGAAGACTGACTGAGAGATTTGTTTCTCTTTTAAACCTTTTTTGGATGCTTGCCCTGGCCAGGGAGCTCAGTGGTTAGAGTGTCATCCCCATACACCAAGGTTTCGGGTTTGATCCCTGGTCAGAGCACATGCAAGAATCGACCAATGGCCTGGCTGGCGTGACTTATGAACCAGGAGGTCACGATTTGATTCCCGGTCAGGGCACATGTCAGGTTGTGGGCTCGATCCCCGGTGTGGGGCATGCAGGAGGCAGCCGAACAATGATTCTTTCTCATCATTGATGTTAATATATATTTAGATGTGTGTGTATATATATATATATATGTATATATATATATGTATTAAAAAAGAATCAACCAATGAATGCATCAATAATTGGAATAGCAAATCAATGTTTCTCTCTCTCCTCTCTCTCTAAAAACCTTGTGTCATAAATGGTGGACACCCGGCCACCTTGAACTCGGGAATGGAAAGAGGAGGCGGGAGAGAAGGCCTGGGGCAGGCGGTGGCTCTGTAGCTGCTGATTGTTCTGCTCGGCTGTGTGCCTGCCGCAGGGGCTCACTGCGTGCCCCTCGCCCTGAGAGACGGGTTAGCGTCCCCCCCCTCGCCCAGGGCCCCCTTGCCTGGTGAGCTGCGGGAACAGTTGAGTCTGCCCGGCGGGGCACTGTCCAGCAGCTCTGCACAGTGACTTATGCACAGATCGTCACAGACATTTACTGTACCAGCCTCGGAGTTAAGTCTTCTGTGTTCAGGGTCCCCACTGCGTGGTGTCCCTGTGTCGTCTGGTCTAGTGATCTGGCCACTTCTTCTTTTTATAAATATGTTTTCATTGATTTCAGAGAGGAAGGGAGAGGGAGAGAGAGAGAGAAACATCAATGATGAGAGAGAATCATGGATCGGCTGCCTCCTGCGCGCCCCACAGTGACTTATGCACAGATCGTCACAGACATTTACTGTACCAGCCGCAGAGTTAAGTCTTCTGTGTTCAGGTTGATTCCCAACCACTGAGCCACACTGGCCAGGATATTCTTGCTATTTACAATATGTATCTTTATTGTTTTCATTGATTTCAGAGAGGAAGGGAGAGGGAGAGAGAGAGAGAAACATCAATGATGAGAGAGAATCATGGATCGGCTGCCTCCTGCGCGCCCCACACTGGGGATCGAGCCCACAACCCAGGCATGTGCCCTGACTGGGAATCGAACCCTGACCTCTTGGTTCATAGGTCGTCGCTCAACCACT
Organism: Myotis lucifugus; assembly: GCF_000147115.1. NCBI lineage: Eukaryota > Metazoa > Chordata > Mammalia > Chiroptera > Vespertilionidae > Myotis > Myotis lucifugus. The sequence goes on along the minus strand of NW_005871590.1, from coordinate 447,646 downwards.
ACAGGCTGGACTGGCCCCTTTAACAAGCACTCTGTGTCATACGTGTCTCCTATTTATGACTTTCCCAGTTTTCTTTCTTCCAATTCTTATTAAAGCTGCATAAATTTGGGGAATTTGGACCATTTCCCTCCAAACCTACTGTTCTACTTAATGACTGGTGCATTCTTAGTTAGAGAGATTGCTGAGGGTCTCTGTGGGACTTGGAGCGATTTCTCTGAAATGTTCTCCTATTTTTCCCTTTGAAGCTGGGGTGCTCGTGGGAGAATTCACTGCCTGGCACGCGGTGGCTGCGAGCCTCCTGGTCCTAAATCGGACACTCGGAGCGAGGCAAGGCCCCTCCCTCCTGTCCTGGAGTCTGAAGCCAGCGCCTAATCTGACAGCAGAGTGCCTGTGGCTGGGGGGCTTCTAAGGGTCCCCCCACTTCCTCTCTAGGAAACGAAGGCTGGGGGAGCTGGGCTGGGTGCCGCTGGTCCTGGAGGCGCCTCAGGAACGGCCTTTCATTCCACCAGTGCGAGCTGGAGCCCGGTCCTCAGTGTCTGTCTCCTGTCTGTCTGTCTCCCCCCTCTCCCACCTGCTCCCTCCCTCCCTCTTCCCTGCCACCTTTCCTGGGGGAGGGGGTCTGGCTGGGAGAGAGGGAAACATCAATGTGAGAGAGATACATCGAGTGGCTGCCTTGTGTAGGTCCCCCGACTGGGGATCGAACCTGAACCTAGGCATGTGCCCTGACCAGGAATCCAACCCAAGGCCTTCCGTGCGAGGCACGAGGCTCCAACCAACTGACCCACCGGCCAGGGCTGGATGTACACTTCTTAAAGGCACACCGGTAAGGTTATTACTCTCAAGGAAGTACTACTGCTAAATGTATGCCTTGCCTCTATCTGAAATATATTTTTATAATCAAGTATAACTTGCATTCAGAAAAGTGACCCAAGAATAACTTGAACAGCTGGTGACTTTTCATGGAATGAACACAGCTGTGTAACTCAGTGCCTAGATCAAGAAGTGAACGTTGCCCGGCTGGTGTGGCTCAATGGTTGAGCATCGACCCATGATCCAGGAGGTCACCGTTCGATTCCCGGTCAGGGCACATGCCTGGGTTGTGGGCTTGATCCCCAGGGAGGGGCGTGAAGGAGGCAGCTGATGGATGATTCTCTCTCATCACTGATGTTTCTATCTCTCTCTCTCTCTCCCTTTTCCCTCCTCTCTCTGAAATCAGTAAAAACATACTTTAAAAAAACAGTGAGCATTGCTCTTTATGTCCTAGCCCCAGAGGTGCCCTTGAACCTCTGCCCAGAGATACTGTAGCTTGAATTTTCACACCATAGATTTGCCTCTGTTTGCCCTTTATATAAATGGAGTAAAAACACTTTTTGCGTCTAGCTTTTTTCACTCGATCTTGTGTTCGTGAGATTCAAATGACTGCTGGTAGCAATAGCAGTTCGTTCATTTTCTTTGCCAACTTCAGCCTTTCTTCTTCTTCTTTTTTTTTTTTTAAGGGTCCTTTTGAAAATGTTCAGTGGCTCTGACCTTCTTGTGGTCCCTTTTCATCCTCCCCGGAGAATCGCCATCTTGAACACAGATCTGGCCTCTGCAGTGCTCCGAGCTCGTGCCCGGCCGCTCCCAGGAAATGATTGTTTCCGGCCGCTTTGTAGCTGTCTCCATAGCGGGTGGGGCGCCTGCTAGCACCGCTCCTGGGGTCATTTCATTCCATGTTTCGCACACGGGGAGGCTGTGAAGGGCTGGTGGTGGTGATGGTGGTGTGTGTGGGGGGTCTTAGAGATGCAATCTGGACTCCCAGAAACATAACATCCCATTTTTATTTTATTATTTTTTAAAATATATTTTATAGATTTTTTACAGAGAGGAAGGGAGAGGGATAGAGTTAGAAACATCGATGAGAGAGAAACATCGATCAGCTGCCTCCTGCACACCCCCCACTGGGGATGTGCCCGCAACCAAGGTACATGCCCTTGACCGGAATCGAACCCGGGACCCTTCAGTCCGCAGGCCGACGCTCTATCCACTGAGCCAAACGGGCTAGGCCAACATCCCACTTTTAAAAGAGGATTCGCTGCCAGAATGTCACCTTTGATGTGTTGGGTTTTCTCACTTTGGTTTCTTTTTAAGTATATTTTTATTGACTTGAGAGAAAGAGAAATGGAGAGGCAGAGGGAGAGAAACATCGATGAGAGAGAAACCTCCGTCGGCTGCCTCCCACAACCTGGGCATGTGCCCTGACCGGGAATCGACCCGTGACCTCCTGGTTCAGAGGTTGGCGTTCACTGAGCCACACTGGCTGGGCTATCCTGCTTTTATGAAGAGACGAAGTTCTGAGCCTTCTTCTCTAGTGAAGCTGTTACTCATTGACGGTTTGGCCTGGAATTCAGCCCGCCCTGAGCGTGCCCCCCACGTGGCTGGAGCCTCTTCTCTCCAGCAGCGTCTAGCTGTGAATTAATGGAGGTCACCGGAGTGGGGCAGAGGCTGCCCCCCAGTCTGTTCCCTTGAAAAGCTGGGCTCAGGGAGAGGCCTGCTCGCTAAAGCCCGTCTCTCCCGTGAAGCGGATGGAGGCTGTGGGCGTGGCTGCCAGCTGGCTGGGCCTCGGGAGCCCTTCGACCCGGGGCTGCTGGTGCCCGTGAGAAGGCCACGTGATAGTCTGCAAAACCCGACACTACCTCCCGGCAACACATCACCTAAAGCTTTGATGAATTGGCACTTTCAATTAATGAGACTTTTTTTCCCTATGCTCGACTTTTAAGAAGGCTCCTCCCCCCTCCTCTCCGCCTTGGCAGTTCTGTGGGTACCAAACGTACCACCTGCTGATGCCTAGGCCGCCTGCTGAGATCTGTCTCCTCCTGGCTGCGTGCTCACAGCACATGAGGCTTGGTTCCTTTTTGTTAATCCTCACCCGAGGATACTCTTCCCATTGATTTTTAGGGAGAGTGGAAGAGAGAGAGGGAGAGACAGAGAGAAACATCGACGTGAGAGAGATACATCAATTGGTTGCCTCCTGCATGTGCCCCGACCAGGGCCCGGGCCGGGGAGGAGCCTGCAACTGAGGTACCTGCCCATGACCGGAATTGAACTCGGGGCCCTTTGGTCCACAGGCTGACGCTCTATCCACTGGGCCACACCGGCTAGGGCAGAGGCTTGGTTCTTAGTGCCACCACCTTGAATTCCTACTGGAGACTTGCTTTTACACCCAGCCTCCCCCGGACCCCTCACACCTGGTTAGTGCACAGTCTGCATGGATTGTGGTTAAGACTGTTGAATTAGACCCGAGCGAGTTGTTTTAAAGCTAAGAAGGAGCTTGAGGAGCCCGCTGGCGTGGCTCCGTGGTTGAGTGTCAACCTATGAACCAGGAGGTCACGGTTTGATTCCTGGTCAGGGCACATGCCTGGGTTGTGGGCTCCATCCCCAGTAGGGGGTGTGCAAGAGGCAGCTGGTCAATGATTCTCTCTCATCATTGATGTTTCTATCTTTCTCTCCCTGTCTGAAGTCAATAAGAATATATTTTAAAAACTAAAAAAAAATTAATAAAAACATAGAAGAGCTTGAGGACAGTTAGGATTGAACTGATGATAAGGAAACTGAGGCCCAGAAAGGTCTAAGTGTGCCTGTATCCCTGGGGAAAGCTGAAAATGTATGCTCTTTCTTCAGTTCCTGGCACCCAGCCGCTGAGTTCTGGCTGATGGATGGTGTGGCCCTAATATCTGCCCCCCCTGCCCCCGCCCCCCACCATCCTCGCCCCGGTGCTCCCAGACCACCAGCTTGTGTGGAGTCCTGGTCTTTCCTGCGGGGGCGGAGTTATTAGCTTCCCTGGAGGGGCAGGGCGCATCCATCCACCTGCTGGGATCTGGGATCCGGAGGGCAGGCGGCCAGGGGAGTGCCACGGCGAGCCGTGGGGGGCCTGCTGGGGGCTCTTGGGAGAGCCCAGGCTTGGGGCGACCTGCTCGCGTTCTGGAAGTGTGAAGTGGCCATGCCAGCAGTTCTGTGTGCTTGTCTTGGTCGCTTTTTTCTTGCAGCAAAGGGACGGTGCTTTAGGGCTATGGCGTCCAAGTACCACAGCCGAGGTGCTTAAAGCCGGCTAGACGGTCTCACAGTTGTGGAGGCCGGGAGCCTGAGATGGAGGTGTTCCCTCCGGTGGCTGCGGTGTTGCTCGGTGTGTGAGCACCTCCTCTGCTTCCATCCTCACTAGCTCTGCTCCCCTGTGTGTCTGTGTCCAGATGTCCCCTTCTCATTGCCATGGGGGCGGGGGCAGGTCCTTTGGCCTCATCTTGGTCACATCTGCAAAGACCCTATTTCCAAATAAGGTCATAGTCACAGGCCCGAGGCGTTGGGACTTGGCCATATCGTTTTAGGGGACGCAATTCAGCCCACACCGAGGGTAAGCAAGGTGTTTCCTCCGTTTAGAAAAGTGCTCACACTGTGAGGTGGACACTAGAGGGTTTTCACATGGAGACCACACTGGCAGCCCCCATTCAGAGGAGGGAATGGGAGAGACAGTCTTTATTTTTGTTAATTTATGTTTTACATGTTTTTATTGATTTTTTAAAATATTTTTTATTGATTTCAGAGAGGAAAGGAGCAGGAGAGAGAGAGAGAAACATCCATGATGAGAGAGAATCATGGATCGGCTGCCTCCTGCACGCCCCCTACTGGAGATCGAGCCCACAACCCAGGCATGTATCCTGTCCGGAAATCGAACCCAGGACCCTTCAGTCCGCAGGCCCACGCTCTATCTGGCCAGGGCGGAGAGACAATCTTTAGAAAAACCAAAACCAAAACCAAGAGCGTGTGAAGGCACCGCCCTTTCAAGGGAAGGCTCTGTGGGAAGGCATTTCTGGGCTCTCAGCCAGGCGTGTGCTTTTAAGGGTTAATCTCTCCACTGTTGATGCCAGGCTCCTCGATGGCCGTGGCTTTGATCCCAAGTAAATGGCACTTGTCACTTTACCATGTTCCACGTCACAGGCTGCCAGGCGTGATCCTGAGGTGGCCTCTTTTAAAGGAGAACATTCAGATTTACTGTTTCCTACTTAGGATTGTGACCTCAATGTCAAGTTTGGCAAAAGCCCCCCCACTCCCACCCTGTTGGTATTTGAGTTATGTTTGGAATCCAGCCCTTACCTCCGCTGACTTTGTTTTCAGACTCCTCGGGGCCAAAATTTTTTAGAGTCCGTCATGGGAGATAGCTGCCGCCCCCCTTTTTTGAAGACAGTCACTAAAGATCTCAAATATTTCCTTGTCAGTTCTAAAAGATAAGTGGATGTGTCACAGCAAATTCTGTCCCTGAAAGGATGGACCAAAGCCAGTGATGGCGAACCTATGACACGCGTGTCAGAGGTGACACGTGAACTCATTTTTTTGGTTGATTTTTCTTTGTTAAATGGCATTTAAATATACAAAATAAATATCAAAAATATAAGTCTTTGTTTTACTATGGTTACAAAGGTCAAAAAATTTCTATATGTGACACTGCACCAGAGTTAAGTTAGGGTTTTTCAAAATGCTGACACGCCGAGCTCAAAAGGTTCGCCATCACTGACCAAAGCGCAGGAGATGGAATGAAGCCAGGCCCAGGCCAGCTGCAAAAATGGCCTTGACCTTGAAGCTTTGCCATGACCTTGAGTGTGGCATCACCTGGACCCAGGACAAAACGACGCTCCAAGGTGTGGCGAGTGTTCGGCGTGTCTGTCTGTGCCTGGCCCGGCACCCTTTTGCCCATCGTAAGCTGGGCACGTAATTAACTCGGTGTTCTCCGCTGACCAGTGAATAATTCAGGCCCCAACGTGGGCAAAGGTAGAGGTGGGCCCCTAAGTAAATTCCCACATCCTGGTCCAACTTGGCAGCCCCCAAGGCACAACCTACAGGCTTCTGAACCTGCCTGTCCTGGCGGAAGCTGCCTCATGCCTGGGATGGAAATTAAGCCATTTTGAGTCTTTTGTTTTAAATATATTTTTATTGATTTCAGAGAGGAAGGGAGAGAGAGAGAGAAACATCAATGATGAGAGAGAATCATGGGCCGGCTGCCTCCTGCACACCCCACACTGGGGATGGAGCCTGCAACGTGGGCATGTGCCCTGACCAGGAATCGAACCGTGACCTCCTGGTTCCTAGGTCGATGCTTAACCACTGAGCCGCACCGAGCCACGCCGGCCGGGCCCATACTTGATCCTTCAGTGAAAACACAAATACAGCAAGACAATTGTTTTTCTCAGCCTGTCCCTCAATAGTTTATTTTTTTTTTAAATTACGAAAGCTAATGATATTTTGCTGTTTGGAACTGATTTTGTTTGGTGCTGATTTGAAAAGGTTATAAACAGTAGAGGGGCATGAGCTGCATTTATGAAGAATTATGACTCACTCAGCAGCATCGTGTCGCTGGCTGAGCCGGTCTGGTCACCTAGGCCGCATGCCCAGCCCGGGCGCCTGGCTCCGGGCCCAGCAGGGCTCGCACGTCCCAGCCCCATGACGCCATTGGCCACTCCCTCGTGGTTGCCCAGCAGCGGCTGCCTCTAGGCACGTGTCTTTGTTCCCGGCCAGAAGAAAGGGGACAGAGTGGCCCCAGATGTTGCTGCCCCTTTGATGCCGACAGCAAGGCTTCCCTCCAAGCGTCCCTCTGGCATCTGCTTTTGTCCCGTCATGGCCACCGCCCCTGGGGAGGGCAGCGTGGCTCTGCCGGCTCTGCGGGGAGTCCAGCTCCTGGGAGAGCAAGGCCCTCGGCCACCAGAGAGGGTCCCACTCCAGGCACGGTGGGAGGGCACCGCTTCCAAAGACGCCATCCGGGACGCTGGAGAGTGTGGGACCTGAACGAAGGCCTGAAAGAGGTGTTGTCCTGGCCGGTGTGGCTCAGTGCTTAGAGCAGGGGTCCTCAAACTTTTTAAACAGGGGGCCAGTTCACTGTCCCTCAGACCGTTGGAGGGCCGGACTATAGTTTAAAAAAAAAACTATGAACAAATTCCTACGCACACTGCACATATCTTATTTTGAAGTAAAAAAACAAAACGGGAACAAATACAATATTTGTATTTGCATGTGGCCCGCGGGCCGTAGTTTGAGGACCCCTGGCTTAGAGCGTCGGCGTGCAAGTCTGCGGGTTCGATTCCCGGTCAAGGGCATGTACCTCCATTGCAGATTCCCCAGTCCCAGTGAGGGCATATGCGGGAGGCAACCAATTAATGTGTCTCTTACGTCAATGTTTCTCTCTCTCTCCTCCCTCCTTCCCTTCCACTCTCTAGAAATCAATGGAGAAGATATCCTCGGGTGAGAATGAACAAACAACAAAGAGAGTGTCGCTTGGAGAGGGAGAGGGGACTTGAAGGTGGGCCTCTCAGCAGAGCCCTGGACGAAGGGAAAGTGCAGGGGACCTTGACAGGTAGCAGCCTGGGCTCGAACACGGCGAGGAATTGTGTGTGGCAGAGAGCAGTGTGGGAATTACCCAGACCCTGGCTGCCTTTGTGGTAACACATGTGTGATCTTCTACATGGTTTTAAAAGCAGAGGAGCCCTGGCCGGTTTGGCTCAGTGGATAGAGTATCGGCCTACGCACTGAAAGGTCCCAGGTTTGATTCCGGTCAAGAGCACATGCCTGGGTTGTGGGCTCCATCCCCAGTGTCGGGGCGTGCAGGAGGCACCGACCCATGATTCTCTCTCATCATTGATGTGTCTATCTTTCTCCCTCTCTGAAATCAATAAAAATATATAAAAATAAATAAAATAAAAGCTCTTGAGCAAAATATGTTACTGTAAAAAAAAAATCTTTTAAAAACAAACAAAAAGCAAAAGGAAAGGGCTAGCGATGGGTGAGATCGCCCATATTTTACCCAATAAAAGATGAAGGGGCTCGGAGTCGCCCCTAGGGAGGGTGAGCGTCGCCCTTAGGGAGGGTGAGCGCCTGGCCCGCGCGCGTCGCCTGCAGCCTTATCTGAAGGAACAGTGGCTGTCGCTTTGCAGCACAGCCGGCTGGGAACATCCACGAAAGATAAACAGCGTGTGGAAGGCGGGAGCTTTGTTCCCGAGCGGGGAGTTCCTTTTCCTGTCTCTGGATGGCCTATCGGCTCCCGGTGGCTTTTTCACTTGGAAAACTGCGGAATGAAGGAATGACAGTCGTGTCTTAGATGTTCCCTCTGCTCGCTGCCGAAGGCCCAGGAGGAGGGGGTCGCAGCAGCGGCAGGTCTGCCCCGGACTGCCGGGCTGCCGGGCGCTGGGCCCTGCAGGTTGTTGGTATTTCTACGACCAGCTTGATCCACGGGACTGTGCTTGGCTTTCCCTTCCGTAGCCAGAGGATGGAAACAGCCCTTAGGCAGGAACTCGCTATCTTAGCAGATTCTTTTAAAAATATTTTAAAAAGTATTTTTATTGATTTCAGAGAAGAAGGGAGAGGGGGAGAGAGAGAGAAACATCAGTGTTAGAATGAGATAGAAACGTGCCCTGACCGGGAATCGAACCGTGACCTCCTGGTTCTTAGGTTGATGCTCAACCACGGAGCTAAGACGGCCAAGCCTTTTTAAAATTTTTTAATTCTCACCTGAGGATATGCTTTAGAAAGAGGACGGGTGGGAGGGAGAAAGAGAGTGAGAGACAGAGAGAGAGAGAGAGACATGGAGAAACATCGATGTGTGTGTGAGAGAGAGAAACATCGGTGTGTGTGTGTGTGTGTGTGTGTGTGTGTGTGTATGTATGTGTGTGTGAGTGTGTGAGAGTGTAAGAGAAACATCAATCAGTTGCCTCCCATACTCACCCTGACCAGGGATTGAACCTGCAACCTTCTGGTGCATGGGATGATGCTCCAACCAGCTGAGCCACCGGCCTGGGCTCTGAGCTGATTCTTTGGTAGAAACATTGTCTATTGCCCTGCGACACCCATTGGCCTAGGACGGGAGGAAGCAGATACCATTTCGCTTTGTCCTGTGAGAGATGAAGGCCTTGCTGGACGGGGCGGCAGGGACACCAGCAGGCAGCGGTATGGGGTGTTAGGGAGGCGGGTGGGGGCTTGGCGTGCGTCCCAGAGGATGAGCAGAGTCGCGCCAGGTGGGTGGGTGCTGTGTCCGCGATGGGGGTGGGTGTGAATAGAGGGACCCTGTCAGCAAGGCCTAGAGGCCAGCAAGGCCGTTTTCTGTGGGGAGAAAGCCTGCTTTGTTGGGGCCCGTGGTGTTGGGCCAGGGCCGATGGTGTCCAGACCACAAGGCCTGTTTGCGTGGTAACAGTGGGACTCGATTCGGTGTGAGGCTCCACCCGGCCCCTTCGCTGGCCTTGGCATTGCAGCTGGAGACCAGAGAGAGGAGGCTGGGCTTCCTGCGTGGTGGGCGGGGGGCGCTTTATAGGGCAGGGGCGGGTTGCCCAGGGGGGAGGTTAAATGGGATTTTAGGTCCTTATTTTCTCTTTGCTCCGCAAGAGCCAGAATGACTGTCTCAGATACTTGATCCTTTTTCTAGAACTGGTTCTCAACAGGGGACGGGAGTCCGCCAGGGGACATTGAATGATACCTGGAGACAATTTGGTGATTACACCTTGGGGTTGGGGTTGCTGCTGGCCTCGGTGGGTGGAGCCCAGGGATGCTGTTAATAACCTTCATACAGTGCACAGGGTGCCCACCACGAAGCGCGGTCGGCCCAGATGTCAGCAGTGTGCGGTGGAGGAGCAGGGTGAGGACCTGTTAAAGGCGTCAGAGCTCACGTGATCTGGGAGGAGGTCCCCAAGAAAGGGTGGGGGACCCTGGACGGAAGGGTGCCTCCGAGACTCCCCATCCAGCATGGGAGCCCGAGGGTGGCGGTCCCCTCTGCGCAGCCACCCTGCTGGGCCTGAGGCAGGCATCTCCCGTGGTCCCAGGGCCTCAGTGGGAGCGAGGCCGCAACGTGGAACGTGGTGTGAAGCCTGGCTGGGCCCGCCGGGCACCTGTGCTGCTGTGACCGTGCCATCAGCTGTGGGAACAGTGGCTGCTGTGTCCTTCCTGCCTTCCGCCCTCGGGCAGGCTGTCCCGTCTAACAGATCCCCACAGGCGGAGATTAGGGGAAACGTGTCCCATCTTAACTAAGAGGCCTGCCACTGGGCCTGCGTCACCAGCACCCGAACCTGCGTATTGTATACGTTCAAAGGGCCATCGGGGGAAATGCACGCTTCCTTCCCCCCCTTTGCTTGCAATCCCGGCGATTTAAACCAGGATGTATTGCAGTATTTGTGTCTGAGCCTGAGAACTTGCTGCCACTTACATCATGTTGCGTTTTTATGGGGGAAGTTGACATGACTTCCACACAGTCCACTTAGGCTGAGCTTTTGTAACACACCCACTTACAAATGGCAACTTTCAGTGTTTTAGTAGTTTTCTGGAACAGTACAGTAGCTAAACAAGGGGAGAGGAGACTTTGAGTTTAAAGGACACAATAAGGACATCTAGGATAATTGAGCTTTGGGATTTTAACCCCACAAACTATCTATCTATCTATATAAAAGCCCAGCAACCAGAATAGCGGAATGACCAGCCTGATCCAGGCCCCCCTCCCTCTCTGGGTGGCCCAGCCCCCGATCGGCCCCCAACACCCCAATTGGGGGCAGGGCCGGCTGGCCAACTACCCGCGGCTCCCCCCCCCCCGCCCCCACTTGCCCGGCCCGATGGGCCTTCATCGGGGTGGGCTGGCTGGACCCCACCCATGCACAAATTTATGCACCGGGCCTCTAGTCTTACATAAAGGACTTAGAAAGCACCTTGCCTAAATAGCATGGAGTCTTCTATGCGAAGCTGGCTTCCTTTATTTATTTATTTTAAACATTTATTTTTTTATTTTTAAATATATTTTTATTGATTTCAGAGTGGAAGGGAGAGGGGGAGAGAGATAGAAACACCAATGATGAGAGAGAATCATTGATGGGCTGCCTCCTGCATGCCCCACACTGGGTATTGAGCCCACACCCTAGGCACGTGCCCTTGACTGAAATCGAACTCGGGATCCTTCAGTCCACAGGCTGATGCTCTATCCACCAAGCCAAACCGGCTAGGGTTATTTTTTAAAAATATATTTTTATTGATTTCAGGAAGGAAGGGAGAGAGAGAGAGAAACATCCATGATGAGAGAGAATCATTGATCGGCTGCCTCCTGCACATCCCTTACTGGGTACTGAGCCTGCAACTGGGTATGTGCCCTGACTGGGAATCAAACCATGACCTCCTGGTTCATAGGTTGACGCTCAGCCACTGAGCCATGCCAGCCGGGCAGTAGATGAGTTTTTTGGACTAGATCACCCCTCATCTTTCGGAAACCTTCCCTGGTGCTCAGCCACCTCCCCCCCCACCCCACCTTGTAATCTATTATTTCCTCCCAGTCCGTGCACGTCTGTTACTGCACTCCTCACATAGAATTTGTATCTGTCAGCGTCTAGTTTGCAGGTAGAAACCACAGAGCAACTTTGAACGGCGGATGCTTAATACAGAGCCTGAGTCTGCAAACTGGCCAAATACCGACACAGCCCTTTGCTTATGTCTCGTCTGCCCAGCTAGGTGGACAGTCGCCATAGAGACCTGCGGCCCCACGAGGCCCGAGACATTATATACTCCATGGCTTTGCATGGAAAAGTGTGCCGGCTCCA
>NW_005871590.1:365707-435209 GCF_000147115.1 Myotis lucifugus | reverse complement strand
TTGTGCTCTTAAACCTCCTTCCGCGCTTGAGTTCAACAGCTTCTTTGCCCTTGGGTCATATTTGGCCGGCTTGTTTGGCTTCTCCACAGGTTGCATGGAGTGTATGTGTTTCGTTTTTTCAACAAAATGTGGCCGGGCTTTTCACACTGGACTTGGAACTGAACCCGGGACCTTTCAGTCTGAGGCCGATGCTCTATCCACTGAGCCAAACGAACTAGGGCTCAGGGGGCATTTTCTGAACACCGCTGCCTGTCAGGGAAGCTACAATCAAGAAACAGAGTCCGGCCGGCATGGCTCAGTGGTTGAGCCTCAACCTATGAACCAGGAGGTCACTGTTGCATTCCCAGTCAGGGCACATGCCCCGGTTGTGGGTTCAATCCCCAGTAGGGGGTGTGCAGGAGGCAGCTAACCCATGATTCTCTCTCATCATTGATGTTTCTATCTCTCTCTCCCTCTCCCTCTCTGAAATCAATAAAAAAAGAAAAAGAAGATGCCCCCTGAGTGTCGCTGTCCAGAAACTGCCCCTTCCGTGCCCGCATCTGGAGAGGAGGCGCACAGTCCGGCTTTGCCCTCCCAGGGGCCAGGGGCTGGGGATGAAGGCTCTTCCTTGGCTTCCCTGGCCTGCTGGCCTGGGTCTGTGCTGCCACTCGGATGGCCTGAGGCAAAGTCCCTCCTCTCCCTGTCCCTCGTGATCTCTCCTAGAGCCAACAGCTGTTTTCCATTTCTGTTTTGACTTCTGGTTGCTCATTGCAGCCTCCAGAGTGTCCAGAGCTTGTCCTTGTCTCACACGGAGCCTTCCCTAGACACGTTGGGTGGCCGCACGCCCCCTCAGTACAGGAGCTGACCACCCGGCATCGTCTCCCTTCCCCACATCTGCCTGGTCTGGCTCTGTCCTGGCCAGGCCACGTCTGCCTTTCTTTTTTTTAAAAAAATAAATCTTTATTGTTCAGATTATTACAGTTGTTCCTCTTTTTTCCCCCCCATAGCTCCCCTCCACCCAGTTCCCACCCCACCCTCTGCCCTTACCACCCCCACTGTCCTCATCCATAGGTGTACGATTTTTGTCCAGTCTCTTCCCACACCCCTTCTCCCCCGAGAATTGTCAGTCCACTCCCTTTCTATGCCCCTGATTCTATTATATTCACCCGTTTACTCTGTTCATCAGATTTTTTATTCACTTGATTTTTAGATTCACTTGTTGATAGATATGTATTTGTTGTTCATAATTTTTATCTTTACCTTTTTCTTCTTCCTCTTCTTAAAGAATACCTTTCAGCATTTCATATAATACTGGTTTGGTGGTGATGAACTCCTTTAGCTTTTTCTTATCAGTGAAGCTCTTTATCTGACCTTCAATTCTAAATGATAGTTTTGCTGGGTAGAGTAATCTTGGTCGTAGGTTCTTGCTATTCATCACTTTGAATATTTCTTGCCACTCCCTTCTGGCCTGTATAGTTTCTGTTGAGAAATCAGCTGACAGTCTATGGGTACTCCCTTGTAGGTAACTAACTGTTTTTCTCTTGCTGCTTTTAATATTCTCTCTTGCCTTTTACCCTTGACATTTTAATTATGATGTGTCTTGGTGTGGTCCTCTTTGGATTCCTTTTGTTTGGGGTTCTCTTTGCTTCCTGGACTTGTAAGTCTATTTCTTTCACCAGGTAGGGGAAGTTTTCTGTCATTATTTCTTCAAATAGGTTTTCAGTATCTTGCTCTCTCTCTTCTTCTGGCACCCCCATAATGTGAATGTAGGTATGCTTGAAGTTGTCCCAGAGGCTCCTTACACTATCTTCATGTTTTTGGATTCTTTTTTCTTTTCTGGTTGGGTGTTTTTTGCTTCCTCATATTTCAAATCATTGATTTGATTTTCAGAATACTCTACTGTTGAATCCCTGTATATTATTCTTTATTTCAGTCAGTCCTGTGTAATTTCTGACTGGTCCTTTTCCATATTTTTGGAGGTTTCTAGAAGATTCTTGAGTAACCTTATAACTGTGGTTTTGAACTCTATATCCTTTCTTCCATTTCTTTCATTTGTGACATGTTTCCTTGTCTCTGCATTTTGGCTGCTTCCCTGTGTTTGTTTCTATGTATTGGGTAGAGCTGCTATGTCTCCTTGAGTTGGTAGAGTGGCCTTGTGTAGTAAGTGTTCTATAGGGCCCAGTGGCTCAGCCTCCCCAGTCACCTGAGCTGGGAGCTCTAGGTGCACCCCTTTGTGGGCTATGAGCACAGTCTTGTTGTTGTTGAGACTTCATTGCTGTTGGTGTCACTTGGAGGAATTGACCTCCAGGCCAATTTGCTGTAAGGACCAGCTGCGACTACAGTGGGAGAGTTGCTGTGTAGGAAATACCCCTATGGAGCAGGACTTACTTCAGTGGGGCTTTGGTGCTCACTGAGTCTGCCTCTTGAGTGTGTTGCTTGTGGATGTGTAGAGTTGTAATCTGGTATGGTCTGACACTGACCACTGGGTACACTGGCTCTTGGGTCTCCAGGGAGGTGCAAAGTCAGCCACTTCCTGGGGCCACCCAGCAGAAGCTACAGAGAGATCTGCAGATTCCTCCTCTTTGTATCAGGGTTGGAAGTCCCCAGATGAGGCCCAGCTGTGAAGCAAGGCAGGCTGGTGCTAGTGCCAGGTCTTGGGCCTTTTATTGATAAGTTTGGGGCTCCCTGACCCAGCTGCAGCTTGTTTGAGAGATTTTAGCCTGAGCAAGGACAGGCCATTCATATGCAAAAGCCACTGCATACAGGTTGGGTGGGGTTGTAAATTGGATGAGGCAGGGTCTTAGGGAATCACCACGGTGGAGCAAACAGAAATAGCTGCCAGTCAGCCCTGCCTGGGGGGTTCCAGCATAGGAACAGTGATCCCTGCTAGCACCTCCGTCTGGGAGAAAGCTACCCCCAAGTTCCTGCCCCGATACCAGACAATCCAGTTCCTTGTCATATGTGTCTGTTTCCCCCAGAGCCTCGCCCTGGTGCTGGAGCTCAGAGGAAGCGGGACCTTGTAAGTTCAGTTGGTGGTGCCAGCCTTTTAAGAGGAACAGCTGGGTCTCCAGCAGCCTGTGTGTCACTGAGCCCCAATCCACACTGGTTTTATAGCCTGTAGGGACTTCTTTTCCCAGCTCTGGTACCCTGGCCTGGGGGTCTGGTGTGGGGCTGGGACTCCTTGCTCCTCCCGGTGGCCTTTGCAGAGACGCTCTCCCTCCTGATTAAAAATGCGGCCCACGTGGGTGTCAGACCAACCCAATCCACACCTCCGCATCTCCTACCAGTCTCAGTGTGTTTTCTTCTTTACTTCTCTAGTTGTAGGACTTCCATTCAGCCAGCTTTCCAGCGGTTCTGGATGATGGTTGTTCTGTATTTCAGTTGTAATTTTGATGGTTGTGGGAGGCAGCTAGTACAGGCGTTTACCATCGCCGCCATCTTCTATGCCAATGGTTCTCAACCTGTGGGTCTCGACCCCTTTGGCGGTCGAACGACCCTTTCACAGGGGTTGCCTAAGAGCATCCTGCATATCAGATATTTACATTACGATTCATAACAGTAGCAACATTACAGTTATGAAGTAGCAACGAAAATAATGTTATGGTTGGGTCACAACATGAGGAACTGTATTTAAAGGGCCAGAAGGTTGAGAACCACTGTTCTATGCCTTCCCTTTTGTTTTCTTTTGTGGGGTTTTTTTCTGTTTGTTTTTTCTTTTGTGCCTTTCTTTTAAAAAAAATATTTTTTATTGGTTTTTAGAGAGAGAGAGGGAGGGAGAGGGAGAGAGAAAGACATCGATTGGCTGCCTCCTGCGCAGCCCCTGGAACCCACAACCTGGGTATCTGCCCTGAATGGGAATCAAACCAGCAACCCTCCATGCACAGGATGACGCCCAACCAACAGATCCAGCCGTGCCTTTAGGGCTGAAAGGAGTTGCTTCTCTGGGTGGGTTTGGGGTTTATTTTGTCAGATTTTTCAAATATCGTTCTCACATTTTTCTTGCTTTCTGATATTTTTTGTGGTCAGCCCTGAGGAAAGGAATTTTTCTTTTGTGGCTGAGACTTTATTGCTTGTGTTGAGGCTCGGTGCCCAGGCGTTGGAATTGTGCACAGTGCTTACCATGGGGCGGGCCGACAACCTAAGAAGCCACGTGGCCGGGATTGTTCTCTGAGGAGTTATTCCCGCACTTCCCGGGGGACAGGTGGAGGGAAGCATGTTGCGCAGTGCAGGGTGGGACGTGCCCATGGCTCCCCAGGTTGCTGAGCTGTTAGCCCGGGTCCCGCTCCCTCACAGGTTAATATCATGAGATGACATGCCCCAATTTCTTTTTCACGGCTAACGTGCCTTGAAATTAATATGTGACATTATTACGGAAATTGGACTATTGTGCCCAGGGACAGAGAAAGGCAAGATCAAGGAGGGCTTTTCGTTAGGAAGAGTACTGAAAAGCAACAGAGATAGAGGTAATTTTATTTGTAATTTTTATTTCTTTAAACATTTTTTATCGCCTGGCCAGCATGGCTCAGTGGTTGAGTGCCCACCTATGAACCAATAGGTCATAGTTCTATTCCTAAGAGTGGAAGAGGAAGAGAGAGAGAGAGAGACAGAGAGAGAGAGACAGACAGACTTCGATGGTTGTTTCCCGCCCGCAACCCAATTGGGGCCGGGGATCAAACCTGCAACCCAGGCACATGCCCTTGACCAGGAATCAAGCCCACGACCCTTCGGTGCAATGGCCAACACTCTGACCACTGAGCCACACTGGCCAGGGCAATTTATTTTGTAAAATTTATATTTATTGTTGAGAGTATCACAGATGACCCCCATTTCCCCCCACTGCCCCCCCCACAGTTCCCACCCCAAGAGCCTGTGTTTTAATGAGTACCCGGGAGATTCATCTGCGCATTACAGTCTGAGACTTGCTGGTCCCCCAGCCTGCAGGTGCCTCCCGGGGAGGAGCTGCCTCTCAAGACACCGCCCCCTCCCAGCCCCTGCACTCCTGGCCGGCCCCTCCCCCACCAGACCTCTAAATGCTGGGGGCTGGGGTGCGCTCCTTGGTGGTCACCTGCCTGTGGGTCTGTCTTCTCTGTAGGTGGCCTCCTTCAGTCTCCCCCCCTCCAGGGTTTCAGTCCCTCTGCTGGAGTCACTCCATGTGGGGTCATCTTTCCCTGGGCACCCTCTTTTTAAAAAATATTTTAATGATTTCAGAGAAGAAGGGAGAGGGAGAGGAGAGAGATAGAAACATGACTGATGAGAGAGAATTGGATGCCTCCTGCAGGCCCCCTGCTGGGGATGGTGGGCATGTGCCCTTGACCGCAATTGAACCCGGGACCCTTCAGTCCGCAGCCCAATGCTCTATCCACTGAGCCAAACCAGCTGGGGCTCCCTGTGCACCCTCTTCCCACAGCCAGCTGCCCACTGGGCCCTTCCCCTGTGCAGCCCCCTGGCCTCTCACACAGGCATGTCAGACCTTGAACCTCCACCACGTGGAGCCGGCACCTCCGCTATTACCTGTGGCTGAGGTGTAATCTGGGGCGGGTGGAAACTTGTTTACCGTCCGTCTGTCATTACGTCGGGATAAAATCGTCTAGACGTTCGAAACCAGTTGTTCCCGGAATGAATTGCTTCATAGGTTTGCCATGAGTGGTCTTTAGTTTTGTTTACGGTGTTGACGTGCAATGAATTATTGCTTTATTAACCCAAGAGTTCAGCTGTCCTCGGATCGAGGTGGAGGTTTGGGGAAAAGGTGGGGTTTCCGAAGTGAGGCGTCGTCAGTGGCTTCGTTCCCACTCGCGACCTCCCCAAGGGGGCGCCGCCTGCTCAGCCGCCTGCGCGGACTTGAAGGAATTCTCGGGTTCACCGAGGTGTACAGTGGGGGGGGAGGGCAGCGAGCTTTCAAATTGTACACTTGTCTACGTGTGACCGTTAATTTGTTCACGCGCTTTCTTAAGTAGTTTGTGAAGAGAAGGGCTTTTTGGTACGAAATAGGGGTTGGCCAACTTTTTTTGTAATGAGCCAAGTAGTAACTATTTCTGGCTTTGTGGCCAGGCTTGTTAGTTCTGCCCCGTGGCAGCATGTAAACCAACGGTGCGGTCGTGTTCCCATACAATTTCACTTACATCCCTCCTCTCCCCGGCTGGATTGGGCTCATGGGCCACAAGGTGACAGGTCTAGAACGCAGGCTGGGCTCATTGACACTGAATTGGGTCATTACTACGAAGGGAAAACTGGGTTAAGGATTTAAAGATCAAGATTTCTCAGGGTGACGGCTGGTGTGGCTCAGTGGTTGAGCGAAGACCAGTGAACCAGCAGGTCACAGTTCGATTCCCGGTCAGGGCACATGCCTGGGTTGTGGGCCGGATCCACAGTGTGCGGGAGGCAGGAGGCAGCCGATCCATGATTCTCTTTCATCATTGATGTTTCTCTCTCTCTCTCCCTCTCTGAAACCAATAAAATATATGTGTTGGGCACTGAGTTGTGACTACGTTAAAATACACAGCCTGGTATAATCATCTAATTTGGGCTATAATCAAAGAAACCAGGCACTGTGAGGCCGCAAGGATGGGGAGCAGTTGGGACCTGCGTGCGCTGATGTGCCGTGGAAAATGCCGCAGCTGCTTTAGACAGCAGTCTGGCAGACCCTGCCTGGGTAGCTCAGGTGAACCTGATACACCAAGGTTGCGGGTTCGAACCCCGGTCAGGGCACATACAAGAATCAACTAATGAATGTGTAAACAAGTGGAACAAGTTGATGTTCCTCTCTCTCTCAAATCAATCAATACAATAGATAGATAGATAGATAGATAGATAGATAAAAGAAAGCAGTCTGGCAGTCCCTCAAATGCTCACCGTAATTTCCATAGAGCCCAGCACTTCCACTCCTAGCTGTGTACCGAAGGGAAGGGAAGACACATATACAGAAGCTTGGACACGGTGTTCCTAGCAGCATACAGCCCACATAAAAAAAACAGCTTGCCTGGTCGGTGTGGCCCAGCTGGTTGACCATTGTCCCATGTACCAGGAGGTCACGGTCTTCAATTCTCGGTCAAGGGCACATACCTGGGTTTCAGGTTCAATCCCTGGCCCAGGTTGGGGCACCTGCAGGAGGCAGCAATTGATGTGAGAATCAATGTTTCTCTCTCCCTCTCCTTCTCCCTCCTCCCTCCCTCCCTCCCTCCCACTTTCTCTAAAAATCAATGGAAAATTACCCTCAGGTGAGGACTAACAACAACAAAAAAGATGAGTCACTGTTCTTGGTTGTGTGTGTTCCTGAGCGTTCCACGCCCGCATCCAGCAGAGGCGGCCCGCATGGAAGCAGGGCGGCCTCAGGGCCCAGATGGCCGCTTTCCCCCCTCGGTAGTGTGGAGGCCGGTCCTCGGGCCTGCGGGCGGGCAGCCCAGGTCACGGCTGTGCTCCTGGCCGCATTCTGGGCACTGGTTTGCTCATGCGGGAGGCTCACTGGATGGCTTCTTCGTTGCAGGTTGAAGAAGGAAGCAAAGCTGCAGCGGTGGACAAGTTACTGGCAGGAGACGAGATCGTGGGCATCAATGACATCGGCCTCTCGGGGTTCAGACAGGAAGCGATTTGCCTGGTGAAGGGGTCCCATAAGACCCTGAAGCTGGTGGTAAAAAGGTAAGACCCGGACCTCATGTTGTGTTAACCAAGATACACGGAATGGAGTAGAACAGCAAGCTGTGACGCCTGACTTAAATTGTGTATGTGTGCGCGCGCGTGTGTGCGTGCGTGCGTGTGTGCGTGTGTGTGTGTGTGTGTGTGCGTGCGCACACGTGTGCATATAGGATTGTTATCTCTTGGCCAAGGATGAATTAAGCATCACAAATGTTGAAAGATCCCTTTTATGACTACTGACTGTTTATTTTGATTTATTAAGTGAATTTGAATAGTCGTGTCTCTTTGGCAATGTGTAGATTATTTTTTTGGCAGCGAAAAAAAACTCTGCTTTTGTTCCAAATGAGCAGTGTGGTTGCCTGCTGCTTACACAAGGCGGCAGGCTGCTGGGCTTTGCGCTGAAGATAGTGTGGCTGCAGGTAGACTTAGCCGAGCGATGGTGATGATGGTAACGGAAGCTTGACCCTCCGAGGTAAGACTGGTTAGAAACCATCTCTGGGCTCATTGCCCAGCTCCAGTGTGACTGGGGGCCCCTCCACTTCTCTCTCCCATATTGTCTCTGTGGTGGGGCTGCCAGAGCCCCCTACACACGGAGCCAGCTCGTTGGCTTACTGCGGGGACCTGCCAGCTTGGTGCAGGCGAATTCTGGGCTGCTTCCTATAGTGCTCGGTGCACAAGGGCACGTGCAGGACTTGGGCTGATGGAGTGAAATTGCTTTGAACTGCACCTGGGTGTGTGTCGCTGGGGGATCTGATGTGTGTCACTGGGACACTGCCTCCAGGGTGCTCATTCATAAAACCTGTGAGTGTGACCCTGGCCAGCCCACAGGCAGCAGCAAATCAAATGGACACTCGTTGTGGGACAAAATCAGGAGGCAAGAATATTGTCGCCATGGCATCTAACAAGGTAAAATAAAATATCGGTCAATGTCAGGTCGTATTCCAGGGTTCAAAAAACAGATGTACAATAGCAAAGTTGGTTTAGAAGAAGCAGAGGCAAAGAGTGGAAAATTGGATGAAAGCACAGATTGGCGGTTCCTCAAGTGAGAAGCGTACGTAGGAAGCAGGCGTGTCAAAAGATGGTTAGGAATCCAAGTTTACTTAAAAGCCGGACACTAGGTTTTGTCTCTCAGGTTATCTAATAGAATAGCAGGGCCCCCTGGTGGTGAGATGTGGGCAAACAAGGGCTTGTTTGATAGGATGCTGATTAGATTACAAATTAGACAGCTTTCTTGGTGAGCAGCTTGGCAACACGTTTCAAAAAGCATATCTTGGGCCCTGACCGGTTTGGCTCAGTGGATAGACGATAGAGCGTCGGCCTGTGGACTGAAGGGTCCCGGGTTCGATTCCGGTCAAGGGCATGTACCTTGGTTGCGGGCACATCCCCAGTAGGGGGTGTGCAGGAGGCAGCTGATCGATGTTTCTCGCTCATCGATGTTTCTAACTCTCTATCCTTCTCCCTTCCTCTCTGTAAAAAATCAATTATATATATATATATATATATATATATATATATATATATATATGGCATATCTTGGAACCAGAATTTCATTTCTGGGGTCCTAGACATTCAGCAAAGGGAAATGACCCCTGCTGGCGAATGCTGGCATTACAAGTGTGTGCCCGCGTGCACTGACGTGGAAGGGTGCCCTGGAAGTCCAGGTGAGTGGAACACATACGTGTATTTATAGATACTTCCCATTTTTAAAAAAAGTTTTAAATTTCTAATTGTGGTAAAATAGACATAAATTTACCATCTTAACAATTTTTAAATCTGTTCAGCAACATATTCTATTTTTTAAAAATATTTTAAATTGAGTTTTAGAGAGAGAAGAAGAGGGAGAGAGAGAGAAACATGGATCGGCTGCCTCCGGCATGCCCCCTACTGGGGATCGAACCCAGAATGGAATCCGCAACCTTTCGGTGCAGGGGACAACACCTGACCAAGTGAGCCACACCGGCCAGGGCGTATTACTTTTATAACAGCAAAAAATATCGAGATCCTGCATTTAAACAATTGTTTTATTTTTAAAATTTTTTAATGTTTTATTGATTTTAGAGGTTGATGGTGGGGAGAGAGAGAGAGAGACAGAAATATCGATGTGAGAGAGATGGAACCAGCAACCTGGGTATGTACGGGTTGATGCTCCAACTAACTGAGCCATACCTGCCAGGGCGCAGCCCCTGCATTTTTAAAGAGGAGAGGCTTGCCCGGCCAGCGTTGGCTCAGTGGTTGAGTATCCACTTAGGAACCAGGAGGTCACGGTTCAATTCCTGGTCAGCGCACATGCCCAGGTTAGGGACTTGATCCCCAATAGGGGGCGTGCAGGAGGCAATGATTCTCTCTCATCATTGATATTTCTCTCTCTCTCCCTCTCCCTTCTTCTCTGAAATCAATAAAAATATATTTAAAAAAGAATGTTAAAAAAAAAAAAAGAAAGTGGAGAGGCCTTTGGGGTTGGGTGTGCCTGCGCTCCCAGGAGTCAGCAGGAGGCTGTCCCAGCAGCTGCCCATGTGGCATCTTTCTGTTTGGGGCAGTCCCCAGCCGGGTTTGTTTATTGCGAACAAACAAGAAGAATGACTCTTGGGGGGTGGATTGGCCTCCCGGCTACAATGGGCTCTTAGAGTAGCTCTTTACTCCTTGTAGTTTGTTTGGTTCTCTGTGAATGTGACAGGTGACAAATGGTTTTATTGTTTAAGTGGGCATTTCTGCCACTGTGAGTGAGGTCGGCAGAGTTCCAGAGCTTAGCAGCTCGTTTTTGAACTAGAGGAACGTATTAAGGATATAAAAACAGACCATCAAAAAAAATAAAAACAGATCATCTCGCCTGGCCAGCGCGGCTGTTGGTTGAGCGTTGTCGTGCGCACCAAAAGGCGGCTGGTTCGATTCCTGGTCAAGGGCACGTACTCCCTCCCTTCCTCTCTCTGAAAAGCAACGGGAGAAAAAATCCTCTTGTGAGGATTAACAAAAAAGAACAAGCGGCTACTTTATAAAAAGGCGCTGTGTCAATCATCCACAAACACGGCAACATAGATTCCCTTCCCCAAGAGTATGGCCAGATAATAAATGAGCCGACTCAAGCCTTGTTTATGAATCTGATGTAGCTACCTGCCCACCTGAGGAGCCCCGAGAAGGCGGCCTTTCTGATACAGACGGAAATCAGGTTAGGGTGCCAAGCGCTGAGCATGGCCAGGCCGGAAGTGTTTGTTCTGGGGAATGGGGTGTGTGCACCTCCATATAAAACATACCCCTGGTGCCCGGCCCGCGGGGCTCAGTGGTTGAGCGTCCGCCTATGAACCAGGAGGTTATGGTTCAATTCCCATCAAGGGCACATGCCCGGGTTGTGGGCTGGATCCCCAGTAGGGGGCGCGCAGGAGGCAGCTGATCCATGATGCTCTCTCATCATTGATATTTCTCTCTCTCTCCCTTCCTCTCTGAAATCAATAAAAAATATATTAAGAAAATAAATAGAAAATAAAACCTGCCCCTGGTTTGGTAAGTAGAACGGGAATGGTGGTCCGTGCACGGACCCCTCCCGCGGGGACAGCTGCTGTGTGCCCGACCTGCAGGTTGTTTGGTTTCAGGGGGCGTGGGGAGCGGGCACCGGCCCCAGGATAGGGTTGCGGAGGCCGGTGTTGCAAAGCCGCGGCGTCCTGTTTCACGGGCCTGGGCAGCGCCTATCTTGTCATCATGGAGAAGCCGGGCTGGGGGCGAAGCGAGGAGACACAGGATCGCTATCTGCCCCGCCAAGTGTCTTTCCCAGACGGGTGAGAATGGCACTTCCTTTCCCGAGCAGTGTCGCTGGGAACAAAGGACTGTAACCGGAGTCCCCGCCAAGCGCACATATGTTCTCCTTCGGGATGCCCAGGCGGTGCCCGGGCCAGTGGGGAGTGGTGGGGCTTCTGCCCAGCTGTCAATCAACCGCCAGGCCCGCGGGAGAGGCTGAGCAGCAAGCTTGCGCCTTGCCCTTCCTCCAGGCACTTGCTGTTCCCTCTGCTCCTCCTCGCAGGAACGTTCCGGGCGGATGTGGTAACCTTTTCCTTGTGTTTCTCTCGGGTTGTCACCTGCACTTGCACTGTTTTCCTGGGTGTCCAGGCCACACCCCGGAGATCCTGGTGGACACTTCTGGATCGGCCCCAGGCCATTTTGCTGGTGGTGCTGCCGCTGGCTTAAGCAGATGTGCTTGGAAAGGGGTAGGACCAGAAACGGGGTCACCTGCGAGTTGTCCTGATGAGCGTGGCCAGGAGATAAGCCCCTCACAGGGGCGGGAGCGGCTCGCTGCGGCTAGGGCTGTCACTGTGCCCTGCGTGGACAGCGCTGGGGCAGTCTCCATTTTTCTCACTTCAGAGGCAAAGTACCATAAATTCAGCTCCCCAAAAGTACATATGCTTTTATTTTTTTATTTTTATTTTTATTTTTTTTTATATATTTTATTGATTTTTTTACAGAGAGGAAGGGAGAGAGATAGAGAGTTAGAAACATCGATGAGAGAGAAACATCGATCAGCCGCCTCCTGCACATCTCCTACAGGGGATGTGCCCGCAACCCAGGTACATGCCCTTGACCGGAATCGAACCTGGGACTTTTCAGTCCGCAGGCCGACGCTCTATCCACTGAGCCAAACCGGTTTCGGCTATGCTTTTATTTTTTATTTTATTTTATTTTTAATCCTCACCCGAGGATATTTTTCCATTACTTTTTAGAGAGAGTGAAAGAGAGAGGGAGAGACAGAGAGAAATATCGATGTAAAGAGAAACACATCGATTGGTTGCCTCCTGCACACCCTGACCAGGACCCAGGCTGGGGAGGAGCCTGCAACCGAGGTACATGCCCTTGACTGGAATCGAACCCCGGACCCTTTGGTCCACAGGCCGATGCTCTAAACACTGACCCAAACTGGCTAGGGCTCAAAAAGTACATACAATTTTAATCACCTTGGAAAACTTTCTTTTAAATATGCCATAAGTCATTTTCTAAAGCTTGTCAGTACTGTCCTAGTCCTTCCGGTTGATATGGTGACATTCGTTTTGTTTACAACGAAGGCTGCCTGCCACCTCATCATGAATCTTACTCTTGTTCCAGCCGGTGTAGCCAGCCCTTTGGCCAAATTACCCATAGGGTTGACTCATGTCACTTCCTGCCTCCGCTGGCAGCCTTAAACCGCTTTGTGACTCTGATTGCGTCCGCTAAGCCCGCATTCGGCAGGGGATTAGCACCCCGGGAGGAGGATCCTAGCCGCAGCTGTGGGGTCAGCCAGGCTGGCTGGCAGGTGATGCATTTGAAGAAAGGAGGCTTCCCATCCAGGGACAGCCCCTGACCTTGCTGGGAGCACGTTTCTTACAACACGCCTTGGTCTCGGTGTCGCTGCCTGGCAGTGAATTCCGCACGAGGCAGCATTGTGCCTGCCCCCTGCCCCGGCTCCCTGGCGCTGTCTGAGCAGGTCGCTCTGCGTGGGGCCCACCGTGGGGGTTCCGGAAGCAGCTCCGTGCACCGATGCGGCTGGAGGACCGGGATCGCTAGGATGTCCGCAGGTTGTGTCCCCTCCCCACTGTCCCCTTTCGAGGGCTCTTCCTGGGACAGAACAGTGGTTTATTTATATTTTTCCAAATATATTTATATTGATTTCAGAGAAGAAGGGGGAGAGAGAGAGAGAAACATCCATGATGAGAGAGAATCATGGATCGGCCGCCTCCTGCACACCCCCCACTGGGGATCGACCCCGCAACCTGGGCATGTGTCCTGACCGGGAATTGAACTGTGACCTCCTGGATCATAGGTCGATGCTCAACCACTGAGCCACGCCAGGCGGGCGGGACGGTGTTTATTCTGAAGGAGGGTGTGTGTCTTACTGGGACGCTGGTGGGTGTTGGCAAAACCCGGTGCTTTGAGAGGGTGGCCTGAAGCCCTTTCTTCAAGTTTCAGGGGCAAGTTTCTATTTTTTGAGCATTTTGGAGGTTAGGGCCAGTGGCTGCTGTGCCTGTTTTATCGTTGAAACAGAGTAGAGCCAGAGGTTTGTGCTGAATAGACACCCTGACTTGTTGGGGTGTTCTCATTATCGTGTGTTTTAAAAAAAAATCTATGATAATAAAAGCATAATATGCTAATTAGACTGGATGTCCTTCTGGACGTCCTTCCTTCCAGACAAAGCCGCAGCGGGCGGGGGCTGAGGCAGAGGTGGCAGAGGCCCCCCTGGCCACTGCAGCTGTGGCAGCGGGTGGGGCCCGGGGCCAAGGCCCTTGCATGAATTTCGTGCATCAGGCTCTAGTTGAGATATAAGGGACATGTTAGTTTCAGGTGTACAGTGCAATGATTCAGTATATGTACATATTGCAAAATGATCACAGTAGGTCGTTAACATTGGTCACCACGCATAGTCATAAATACTTTTCTTGTGAGGAGAACAGTATCACTTTTATTAAAATCAGGAGGGAAAAAAGATCAGATTTGTTTTATTTTGGGAAAAGTCACTTCTGCTCAGAATTCGACGTCAGGTATGGCGTAAGCTCCTAATCAGATGACTGTCTAATTACGTGAGAATGTTTCATATTCTATGTCACGTTGAGACGGGTAGAAAGATGTTTTTCATTGCAAGGCAGGCGAGCGATGCTTATAAGATTTACTTTACAAACATTGATGGTCTCTAATGTATTAAGACGCAGCAGATGTTTCCCTTATTTTATTTCCTGTTCTTATAGATAAGGCTCATCGGGCCTGCTGCTAATCCTTAGGTCCCCTTATAATTTGTTATGTTAATGGTCGCACTTTTGAGTGTCCTGAGTTTTTGTTTTTTTAAATATATTTTTATTGATATCAGAGACAAAGGAAGTGGGAGAGAGATATAGAAGCATCAATGATGAGAGAGAATCATGGATCGGCTGCCTCCTGCACGCCCCACACTGGGGATTGAGCCCGCAACCCGGGCTTGTGCCCTGACTGGGAATCGAACTGTGACCTCTTGATTCATAGGTTGACGCTCAAACACCGAGCCACACCGGCCGGCTGTCCTGCGTTTCTTTGGCGGGGAGTGCGCTGTGCCTTTAAGACAGTCAGGGGTTTGGACACAGCCTTCGGAGATGGCCTTTGTTCCTTCCTTCCCAGCGAGCAGGTGTCGTGATGGAAAGAGTATAAAAGTTCCCGGGAAGAGCTCGAGTCATTTGGTCTGCCCAGTTCTGCCTGTGCTCGTTATGGGCCGCGGTCTCCTGCTAAAGCAGCCAGAGCCGTGCCCGGGCCCTGCTCCGGCAGAGGGGGTGCCCGCCTCACCTCGAGGGGCTTTTGTTTCCAGGCAGCTCTGAAGTCTTGGATCAGTTCCACCGCCTTGGGGGTTTTATCTTCCCTGCGCCTCCTGGTTGTGCGGGCAGGACTGCAGGTTCTGTTGGGCATGATGCCCGTCCACAAGATGGCACCGTGTGACCACTGCTGGGGCAGAGGACTCTGCCGGGCGTCTCCCCAGATGCTGCCAGGGCTGACTGTGTCTCGTATTAAATATATGTAATCATGTATAGAGTGCCCTGCCCTGGGTTTTATACATGCATGTAACGCGTTAGAAGCACTCCAGGCAAGCCGTTAAGCTCATGCCATTAGGAGCTGACAGCTGACAGAGGGGAGGAGGAGGGGGGACCAGGGGAGGAGGGAGAAGGGGGTTGAAGGGAGGAGGGAAGAGGGGGGACCAGGGGAGGTTGGGGGAAGGAGGGGAGGAAGGGGGTTGAAAGAAGGAAGAGAGGAGGGAGGAAGGAGGGAAGGAGAAGAGGAGGAGGGGGAACCACGGGGGAGGAGGGGGGAGAGAGGGAAGAAGGGGGGAGTGGAAGAGGGGGACCAGGGGAGGAGGAGGGCAAGTGGAGGAGGGGGGAGGAGAGAGGGGGGCGGGTGGGGAACCAGGGAGGAGGAGGGGCAACCAGGGGGGAGGGGCACGCAGAACTCAGCAATCTTTCCCAAGGACAAGATCATTGAGCTGTTGTTAGGCCCACGTCAGCGATTCCAGGGCCTCCCAAAGGCAATGGCAGAGGGGACTCAACAAAAGGGGAGTGTAGGGAAGGGGTGACGAGGTGGCTTGGGCTAGACAGCGATGGTGAACCTTTTGAGCTCGGCGTGTCAGCATTTTGAAAAACCCTAACTTAACTCTGGTGCCATGTCACATATAGAAATTTTTTGATATTTGCAACCATAGTAAAACAAAGACTTATATTTTTGATATTTATTTTATATATTTAAATGCCATTTAACAAAGAAAAATCAACCAAAAAAATGAGTTTGCGTGTCACCTCTGACACGCGTGTCATAGGTTCGCCATCACTGGGCTAGACAGTGCTTCTCAGGCTTGGGCCTGCGTCTGAATTGCCAGGACGGCTTGTGCCAGCAGCCCAAGCCCTTGCCCAGATAATGCCCACGGGGCTGGCCAAGGAGTACGCTCACAACCCCGGGCCGGAAGCCAGGGCACTGGGAGCCCAGCTTCCCTCTGTGGACGCTGGGAGCCGCTGAAGGTTCTGGAGTGAGGGGCAGAGCTGGCGAGCAGAGCGGGGAGGTGGGGACACACAGACAGATGGGAGGGCTGCTGAGGACCTGGGCTCCCAGAGGCTTGGCAGGCACCGAGGGCAGCGGCTGGCTTGGAGCGGGTTCATTCGGGGCCTGTTGGGCGGTGCTCCTTATGGCTTTGTTCCACGCATGTGCACATCCCAGTGTCCACCAGGCGTGCCGGGGCCAAGTCCCCGCCCCCCACACTGACGACCTTGGCCTCTCAGCCAGCCTGTCCTCTCCTGTCAGACCCGCCAAGTTCATGGGGATAAATGCAGACCTTGTTTATTTTGTGAGGCTGTGCCCATTTGCTGTGTTTGAAAAGGTTAGAAAAATAATCCAGCACTCTTTTTTTTGAGGGGAAGGAGGGAGTTCTGCTTTTTATATGAATGAACTATTTCATTGAGGCACTTATTCAGTTGCCCTTTAAAAATGAATTTTGGTATCTACATCTGTTGATCTTAACTTTGAGTGATAGCCTAGCATTGTTTGTATTTGTTATATAAACCCTGTCCCTTCAAAACAAAACAAAACACAGCACTACCTAGCATATAAAATTATTATTTTTTGAATATATTTTTATTGACTTCAGGGAAAAAGGAAGAGAGAGAGAGAGAGAGAGAAACATCAATGATAAGAGAGAATTATGGATCGGCTGCCTCCTGCATGCCCCCTACTTTGGATCGAGCCCGCAGCCCGGGCATGTGCCCTGACCAGGAATCAAACCCTGACCTCCTGGTTCATTGGTCCATGCTCAACCACTGAGCCACGCCGATGAGGCTAAAATTATTATTTTTTAAATTAAATTTATTGGGTTGACATTGGCCAATAAAATTATATAGGTTTCAAGTATACAATTCTATGGTACATCATCTGTATGTTGCCTTTACGCCTACCACTCAAAGTCGCATTGTCTTCCGTCACCATATATTTGACCCACTTAAAGTTAGTTTTAAAAGTTGAAGTGAATTTAGATTAATCTTGGTGTGCAATTCGGGGGAAAGGTTTCACGGGACCCTCGTCATAATGAATAGTTTTATCTGAGAAACCAGGGAAGCTGGTGGGAATAATCAGGGCCACAGCTTTTCAGTGATGATGAAAGGAATGTTCGTGCTGATTAAAGATGATATTTGGGCCCTGGCTGGTGTAGTTCAGTGGACAGAGCGTGGGACTTAGGACTGAAGGGTCCTGGATTCGATTCCGGTCCAGGGCACGTACCTCGGTTGCAGGCTCAATCCCTGGCCCTGGGTGAGGTGTGTGCAGGAGGCAGCCAATCGATGTGTGTCTCTCACATCGATGTTTCTCTCTCTCTGTCTCTCCCCCTCCCTTCCACTCTCTGTAAAAGTCAGTGGAAAAATATCCTCAGGAGAGGATTAACAGTAAAAAGAAAAAAAAGATCTTACATCTGCTCTTGCCATTCACTCCTGCTGCATGGGTGGGTGTGAGCTGGACCTGAGGGATAGGGACTGAGGCCCCAGGTGGCACCAGCACACTCTGTGCCCAGACTTCCTACCCAGCGTCCTCACTGGATGGTCACTGAGTGACTGGCACGCGGGTGCTGAGCGGCCTTGTCTCTTATCGTCACAGATGTACCCGTTTCAGGCCGCAGGTGCCTGCGGACAAGCAACCGGAACCTTCTCTGATCCCAAATAGGTTCATTGTGCCCCAGGAAGTTCACAGGCCTGGACAAAAGCACGCCTACTCCAGGCAAATGTCCCTGTCCCCTAACCCTTCCCACTGGGTTTCACTTGTTTATTCTTTTTATATATCTTTATTGATTTCAGAGAGGAGGGGAGAGGGAGAGAGAGAGAAACATCAATGATGAGAGAGAATCATGGATTTGCTGTCTCCTGTACGCCCCCGGGCATGTGCCCTGACCAGGAATTGATCGAACCATGACCTCCTGGTTCATAGGTTGACGCTCCATTCTCAGCCACCGGCCCGGGCTGTTTATCTGTGTGTTATCTTTCTAGAAGGAAGGACATCATGGCCCAGTAACCCCAGCCATGCCTGAGGCATTCCAGAGTGTAATGTCCCAGAGGATAAGGCACACGCCCCTCCTCCTCCCCCCAGTCTTCCTTTTCTCTCTGCCTCTGTTTTGATCAGTCTAGTCAATTTCCTTTATTAACTAGCTGTGAAGGTCTGGAGATGAGAGAAGTGATGGATATTGTAGGCCAGAGAAAGCCATCTGAAACGGACACTCACAGGGCCAGGACCTTCCTTATGAGGATCTTGAGAAATGCCATGAGGTACAGTCTTGGTCTTACAACCCCTTTACTTCTGCGGCGCGAAGAATCCGTCTGTTTTTGGTTTTAGTTCGTGGAAAACTGTTGTAAAGTCCACACTGCCCGTGTTCTGCCACCAAGGGGGTTTAGGTTGTACATGCTTTCTGGTTTTTCCTTTAATCTTCTTTCTTGCATAATGTTGTTTCTTTTTAAAAATATATCTTTATTTATTTCAGAGAGGGAGAGAGAGATAGGCATGTGCCCTGACCGGGAATCGAACTGTGACCTCCTGGTTCATGGGTCGACGCTCAACCCCTGAGCCATGCCAGCCGGGCATCAACAGACATTTAGAAAGCGCGCTTGTGCCCAGGGACGGCGGCAGCACCTGGACACGGTGCTATGCATCAAGTAGAAGTCGCTGTGACTCTTTGGCCGCCTCGGCATGACCATGTCCTGTGTGCAGTCCCTGAGTCGCATGCGCTCTCTTTCAGGAGGAACGAGCTGAGCTGGAGGCCCCACTCCTGGCACGCCACCAAGTTCTCCGACAGCCACCCCGAGACGCCCACCTGCCAGCTGTCCTCCGCCGGCGCCTGCCCGTCCTGGCACGGCCGACACCACGCCAGGTAGGCGCGCTGCCCGCACCATGGGAGGTGTGACTCTGCAAACACGCCTAGCCTCCCAGCCCCGTCGGCACAGCGCCTTCCTTGAGTTTAGAATGATTTTGTTTTTCTGATGAGAAAAAGCCACGGACACACCACTGCTGCGGGACTCTCGCAATGTACTCGCCCTGCAGGCACCTGTGCAACAGTTGAAAACAAAAGCTCGGGCACCACGGCCAGGACGGATGATTTGCTTTCCTGTTTAGCGGATGAATCAAGAGCCCGGGGCTGAGTTCCTCTGGGCCACTGGGCCGGTGGTTCGAGCCGCCCTGTGCCCACAGCCACGCCCGTCTTGGGAGATGTTTACGCGCAGGTTGAGGCCGCAGCTGCGTGGGTCGGGCAGGTGTATTTTGCAGAAGCTCCCCCAGGTGCTGCCGTGGAGGGGGGGAAGCCAGGGGCTTCCCAGCCCACATGCCAGGGCGGCTGCCAGCCTTGAGCCCACGGAGTGTGAGACGGGAGGTGGCGGCGGAAGGCCAGTGGGAGGGGAAGTGCTAGTCGACCTGGCCTACCTGGAACCTGCGTTTCACGGCCGGAGGGCCAGCGCCCGGGGAGCACGTGACACACCATGGTGGTGGGGGCTTAGAGAGGCTCCTGCTAGTCACAGGGCACTGACTGGTCCCCTCAGGTTAGTGGCCAATGTCCTCTCTGGTGTCCCATTAGAAGGATGACAGTAATAGCAAATAGTGTGGACTTTATGTGTGTGCATGGGTGTGTGCATGTGCATGCATGTCTACCCGTGCATGCTCAAATGTGTATCTATGTGCATTTATGTGTGCATGCATCCATCTCTGCACACATGTGTGTCTACGTGTGTATTTTATGCATAGGTGTGCACGCATGTGTGAGCACATGCACATCAGCACACATGGGTATCTATGTGTGTGGTTTATGCATGTAGGTGCATGCATTCATGCCATCACGTGTATATATGCATATATGTGCATGGGTGCACACACGTGTAAGTTTGCATGCATATCTGTACACATGTGTGTCTGTGCAAACATTTGTTTATGCACGTGTGCATGCATATCTGCATCCATGTGCGTACACATGTGAATGTGCCTGCACATCTGCACACATGTCTGTCTACGTGTACATGTGTTTGTGCATATGTTAGTATATGCATGTGTATGTATGTTTGTACCTATATGTGTGTGTGTTTGGGGCTAAGGTAACCATGTCAAAATCAATATTTGGCTGATAGTACTAGTCTGCTGTGAAATTGCAAAGTCCTCACGTGAAGGGAAGGCAATACGTGTCCAATGTGTATTAGTTCTCCAGCTCTTCACAGTGACAGAGATGGTGGTAATGGGAGCCTAGGGTATTTTTGAAAAACCACAGATTTTCACGGAAGTCTTCCCACACAGCTGACAAGCGGGCCTTTCTGTCATCTTTGAGCTGACTGGCTGGAATAGGCGCTCCGTGAGGCCCAGGTGGTGGTTTCTTGATGAAGAAGCAGGCGTGCTGCTCACATCTGCGTGGGAATAATCCTTACACGTTATTGACATCTCCTGGGACGTAGGTTCCCATGGGAAAGTCACCTCAGGGTGCTGGCAGGAAGGTGGGCAGGAGCGGACTCGGTTTCTGACAGGCTACCTGGTGTCCTCGAGGAAGGGGTGGGCGACGCCAGCCTCTCTCCCCCAGGTGACTTAGCCATTCACTGCGTGTCGTTTTGCTGCTCACGCGGGTTCCTCTCTCATCATGGTTCTCCCCAGACCTAAAGCAGCCACAGGTGTTTGTTTGTTGGTTGGTTTTTTGTTTGTCTGTTTTGGGTTTTGATTGTTTTAATGTTGGAGCGGGAACCCGCTCTGTTGAGCTTTACTGAGAGCGTCTAACATGCGTGGACAGTTCCCCCGTGGAGAGCGTTAGGCCTCACAGGAGAATTGATTCCTGAGTTGACCACATAGCTCCTTGCGTGTAACACACCTGATGTTTCGTTTCCTGCTCTTAGACCCCATCCGAGTTCGGAACCTGTATTCTGGCCACTCAGGTGCAGTTCTAATGAGCCCTGCACGGTTTGATCAGGTACCTGAACCCGCAGCGGTCGGTGGCACGGATAAAGCCTGTCACCTGAGTTGTCTCATCTACCAGGTGTCCTATGGGCGGCGAGTTGACACTGCTATTACTCCTTTTTAAAAAATAATGTTTTGTTAATCCTCACCCGAGGATATTTTTTCAATTGATTTTTGAGAGAGAGAGAGAGAAAAAAAAAGAGAGAGAGAGACATCAATGTGAGTGAGACACATCAATTGGTTGCCTCCTGCATGTGCCCCAACTGGGGCTGGGGATCGAACCTGCAACCCAGGTATGTGCCCTTGACCAGGAATGGAACCCATGATCCTTCGGTGTACGGGCCAAGGATTTAACCATTGAACCACATGGGCCAGGGCTGTGCTATTCTTACTTTAATAGCTGGGGTTAGGAAAGGAATGTTCTGAACTTTCCCTTTTAATTTTAAAACTGTTCTCCTTTGATTGCTTTTCTGTTCAAAATCAATAATAAAATCACTTCATACGCTAAACCAGGGGTCCATGGCGTGTTCCGTAGAGGTCAGAGGGTGACTATTTAAACGGGGTCCACAGTGTGTCCAGTGGAGGTCAGAGGGTGACTGCTTGAACCAGAGGCCCTCAGTGTGTCCTGTGGACGGCAGAGGGCGACTGTTTCAGAGTCTGTGTCCAGGGCTGTTGCGGCCACTCACGTCCAGCTGGAAAGCAGCCACAGACCGTGTCAGCAAGGGGCTGTGACCCTTCCCACCTGTGAACACTGGGACTTGCACTTCGTGTCATTTTCATGGTCTTGTCATATTCTTTTTTAAAAGTATGTTTTTATTGATTTCAGAGAGAGGAGGGGAGAGGGAGAGAGAGAGACAATCAATGATGAGAGAGAATCTTGATCGGCTGCCTCCTGCACACCCCACACTGGGGATCAAGCCCACAACCCGGGCATGTGCGCTGACCGCGAATCAAACCATGACTTCCTGGTTCATAGGTTGACACTCAACCACTGAGCCATGCTGGCCGGGCCTGCAGTGACTCGATTCTAATGCAAGCTCTCCCTCTGCTTCTCGCCTTCCCAGCGCCTCCTCCCAGGATCTGTCGGGTGTGTGGGAGCCGACGAGCCTGCAGCGCACCTCGGACCACTTCAGCTCTCTGGGCAGCGTGGACAGCCTGGACCAGCCCTCCCAGCCCTCGCCCTCCGGCCGCCTCTCGGCCGCCAAGTCCAGCGGCAGCATCGACCACCTGGGCGGCCCGAGCAAGCGGGACTCGGCGTATGGCTCGTTCTGCACCAGCTCCAGCACGCCCGACCACACCCTGCCCAAGGCCGATGCCTCGTCCACGGACAACATCCTCTACAAAGTGGGCCTGTGGGAGGCGTCACGGCCAGGTGGCCGGCAGGACCCTCAGGGCCTAGAGGAGAGGCCCGGAGGCTTCCCCCCCAGGGGCCCCCTGGACAGCAGCAGGAGCCCCCGGCCAGAGGACGTGCCCGAGCCCAAGCTGGCCACGTCGGGGCGGTCCAGCTTTGGGCCCATCTGGCACGTTCCCGATAAGAAGAGGGCACCTCCTTCCCCCCCGCCACCGCCGCCCCCTCTGCGCAGTGACAGCTTCGCCGCCACCAAGAGCCACGAGAAGGCCCAGGGCCCTTCATTCCCCGAGGCGGCCACCGCGCAGCACTTTCCTGGCCTGAGCCGGGCTCAGTCCCAGGGCGACTGGAGGGCAGAGCCCGCCGATCCGCAGCGGAAGCTGGCACGCCCTGGTGAGCGGAGGCGGCCGGAGAGCTCGGGCTGTGCAGCGGCTGCCCCCCTGGACTGCGGGTGGCCGTCCAACCCTGGCGCCCCCAGCCGGCTCCACGCCTCTCTGTCCAGCACCGACGTGCGTTTCCCGCCATCTGCCCACGCGTGCCAGCATCAGCGCCAGTGCAGCGACGAGAGCCCCTTCCTCCACGAGGGCCTCAGGGCTGCCGTGGTGCCCAGGGGGCAGCCGCGTGGCACCCTCGCTGGGGCCCTGCAGGAGGCCCCCGCCCACAGCTTCCAGGACGCCAGCCCCACCCCGGCCAGGCAGCCCAGTGCTGCCGACCGGAAGGGGGACAGCGCTGGGCAGAGCCACCACCACTCCGTGGCCACCAGACAGGGCCCCCAGGGAGGCGCACAGGCGGCTCAGCCCCGGGACAGCTGCTGGCGCTGCAGCTCCCCTCTGGGGGCCCATGCTTGTCCTGCCACACACCCGGCGGGCCAGAAGCCACGCTGTCACCCCCCTCAGCACCAGGAGTCCCTGGACGCCCACAAGGGGGAGCGGGGCGACCCAGGGGACAGAGGATTGGAGGAGCCACAGAGAGCCCCGCCACGGCGACAGAGCCGGCGTGCAGAGAGTCGGCCGCCGGGGAGAGCGGCCAAGATCTCGGCCCACGGGACGCCCCTGCTGCACTCGCTGACCCGGGATGGGCCCCGGCCCGAGGACGGCCTGGAGGGCGGCAGGGAGAGGCCAGCGCCCTTCGATGCCCAGGTGGGCAAAGCCACCCGGAGGAGCGACCGCTTCTCCACCACCCTCCGCAACGAGATCCAGCTGCGGCGCGCCCGGCTGCAGAAGAGCAAGAGCTCCGTGGCGCTGGCGGCGCCCGCCGAGGCCGCTGGGGAGGCCGGCAGCTGGCGGGGGGCTCTGGGGGGGCCTGCCCCGGGAGCTCCATTGCTGGGCACCTACAAGGACCACCTGAAGGAGGCCCAGGCCCGCGTCCTGCGGGCCACGTCATTTAAGCGCCGCGACTTGGACCCCAGCCCAGCGGACCGTTATGCAGCGTCCCGGGAACCCAGGGCCGGGGACCACCGCCCAGATCTCGATGCCGCCCCCCAGGGGGTGGGCCCGGCCAGGCCACCCTCATCCGGAGGGGGCCCGTCCCACGTGGCCCGCATTGGGGGCCGGAAGCGGTTCACGGTGGAGCAGAAACTGAAGTCGTACTCGGAGCCGGAGAAGATGAATGAGGTGGGGCTCTCGGGGGATCACTGCCCCCGCCAGCACTCCGAGGACACCGTGGGGACGTTCGCCGACAGGTGGAAGTTTTTCGAGGAGACCAGCAGGCTGGTTCCGCAGAGGCCCAGGTCGAGGCAGGCGCTCCCTGGGGTCCCGAAGGAGAAGCCGGACAGGCCGCGGGCCACGCGCCTCGGGGACCAGGGCGCCGAGCCTCGGCCCCAGGACAGGGCCCGCACCACCTCCTTTGGAGAAAACGCCGATGGTCCCAGGAAAGCAGGAAGGACCGGGAAATCGGAACCGCCCCAGAGGCTCGGGACCTTTGCAGAGTATCAAGCCTCTTGGAGGAAACAGAGCAAAGGCCCGGAAGCCAGGGGCTCGGGGAGGTACCACTCAGCTGACGACATCCTGGACGTGGGCCTGGACCAACAGGAGAGGCTGCAGTATGTTCACGAGAGGTCACGGTCATCGCCCTCCACAGACCTCTACAAACAGGTGAGTGGTACACTCGGGCAAGCTCATGGTCGCCCCCACTGCTGTCTTTTATTTTAAAAATTTTTTATTGAATTCAGAGAGGAAGGGAGAGGGAGAGAGAAAAACATCAGTGATGAGAGAGAATCATCAATCGGCTGCCTCCTGTATGCTCCCCACTGGGAATTGAACCCGCAACCTGGGCATATGCCCTGACCGGGAATCAAACTCTGACCTCCTGGTTCATAGGTCGATGCTCAACCACTGAGCCATGCCGGCCGGGCTGGACCGCTGTCTTAGGGACCTATAGGGCTCCCCCCAAATATAATGGGCCAGCGCCAGCATGATTTGCATCCACTCATTGCAGCATCGATGGTGCTGTTTTAGCATCCATTTGTGTGAAAGGGATCTGGGGCGACCTCGGCTTGTTCACGGTGGTTTTAGGTGTCGTGATTCACCCACAGCGGGGGTCCCCAGCCCCTCTCTGGCTGCAGCTGTCTCCCTCTCCCTCAGCAGCTTGTCTCTGCCTTATTTCCGAGCAAAGAACTTGGGGGAAACTGTAGAAAATGACAAGTTGTCCTCTGAAATGAAGAGTGGTTTTTAAACGTGGGTGGCATTTAATCATTTAATATTTTTATTTATTTTTGATTTTTTGATTTTTTAAATATATTTCTTTATTGATTTCAGAGAGAGAGGGAGAGAGAGAGAGAGAAACATCAATGATGTGAGAGAAACATTGATCGGCTGCCTCCTGCACGCCCCCTACTGGGGATCGAGCCCACAACCCGGGCATGTGCCCTTGGCCGGAATCGAACCTGGGACCCTTCAGTCCGCAGCCGATGCTCTATCCACTGAGCCAAACCGGCCAGGGCTAATCATTTAATATTTTTAGTATCTGTTCTTTTTAGTAATTTTCCCCCAAAATATTTTTAAAGATTGCTCTCAGGCAAATGTAATTAAAAAGCCATGCAGCCCTGATCAGTGAGGCTCAGCTAGTTGAGCATCGTCCCGTGCACCAAAAAGATCGCTGGTTCGATTTCTGGTCAGGGCACATGCCCAGGTTGTGGGTTTAGTCCCTGGCTGGGGTGCAAACAGGAGGCAACCAATCTGTTTCTCTCTCACATCGATGTCTCTCTCTCTCTCTCTCTCTCTCTCTCTCTCTCTCTCCCTCTCTCCCCATTCCTCTATCTCTGAAATCAATAAAAACATTTTTTTAAAGGCATTGCATCATGACACTATTGCACTATTTTTTTAAGGTAAGAGTTTTGATGGTCAAAGTTGAGGTCAAGTTTCTAGCAAGCTGCATATCTGTGTCCATACTTCGACACCAATAGTTTCTCTCTCCCTCTCTCTGCTTTTTCTGCCTCAAACCTGTACTTGTATATGTCCAGGAACAGATTTCCTGCAGCACCAGGTGCAGTTTCTTTTTAAAAGAACCAGCAGTAAAGCCTGGCTGGTGTGGCTCAGTGGTTGAGCATCAACCTATGAACCAAGAGGTCACGGTTCAATTTTGGGTCAGAGCACATGCCCAGGTTGTGGGCTCGATCCCAAGTAGGGGACATGGGGGAGGCAGCCAATCGATGATTCTCTCTCATCATGGCTGTTTCTCTCTCTCTCTCCCTCTTCCTGCCTCTCTGAAATCAATAACAATATATTTTTAAAAAGAGAACTGCAGTAGGATATCGCACAGCATTCAGGGTGTGTGTGTGTGTGTGGAGAGACTGGGTTCTGGAAGGCCGGGGACTTCGGGAGCGTGTGTTTCTGCCCTGGAGGTGCCCTGGCCTGCAGCCCGCACAGCGTGACCCGTGAGAAGTCCCTGCTCGCTCAGTCAGGAGACGAGGATCCCATAGGCTGGCAAGTCCTGGGCTCGAGGCTTCGCCCCAGTGAGTCAGGACCAGCCGGTTGGGGTTTTTTGGCCAGTGTGCCCCGCGGCGTTACAGCCCTCGTGTAGGAGTTCTGCTTCCTGCCCAGGACTGCGGTGGACGTGGGTCTGATGTGTTTTTTAAAAATATATTTTTATTGACTTCAGAGAGGAAGGGAAAGGGAGAGAGAGAAACATCAGTGATGAGGGAGAATCACTGATTGGCTGCCTCCTGCACGCTCCCCGACTGGGGATTGAGCCTGCAACCGGGGCATGTGCCCTTGACCAGAATCGAACCTGGGACCCTTCAGTCTGCAGGCCAACGTTCTACCTACTGAGCCAAACCGGCCAGGGCGGTCTGATGGGGTTTTGGTGCAGCTCTGAGGAGGGCGAGCTCGGTGTGGGGACCAGCCCGCAGGCTCGCAGGGCGCACCCACAGTGAGGGTTGGTAATAATGGATGTCTGGGAGAAGGCGGCCGATGACTCGGTCTCCCTGTGCTGCCCGTGGCAGGAGGCGCCCATCGAGCCGAGGCGACAAGCGGAGGACCCTGGCGAGCACAGAGAACATCCCTCCACAGTCCCGGCCGAGGATGGGGGTCCCGCCCCGAGGTAGGCAAACTTGGGGAGGGGTGACAAAGATGGCTTCTGGGGTGTGTGTTTCTTTATGGTGGTGAACGCCTGGCTAAACAGGGTTGGGCATCTGGGTTTGTCCAAACCTGAAGGGGCTGCTAACTGGGCGATCCAGTGTCCCCCGGGTGGGAGGGCGTCCCAAGGCAGGGATGCCCTCGAATGCCATCATGGTATTTTTGGTTCTGAAAAGGGCTGCTGTGTTTTCCGTACAGGGAGGTGCTTTTTTGCTAATAGAAGAGGAAACCCCCCGTGGGGCCGAGCGCCAATGAAGATGCCTTTCCTCTGGCCAGCCCGCTGGGGGGGGCATTTAGTAAGACGAGTGCACAAGCTGGGGGTGCTGGGCGAAGTCAGAGTTGCTCGGAGGGTTGTCAGTCAGAAAAGGAGCAGGGCGAGCCTCTCTGATGGGATGTATTTTTATTTTAACTTTTAAATAATTGTATTGACTTCAGACGGCAAGGAGACGGAGAGCTGAGAGAGAGAGAGAGAGAGAGAGAGAGAGAGAGAGAGAGAGAAACATCAATGATGTGAAAGAATCAGTGATCAGCTGCTTCCCTGCGTGCCCCCTAATGGGGATCGAGCCCACAACCCAGGCATGTGCCCTTGACTGGAATTGAACCTGGGACCCTTCAGTCCACAGGCCAATGCTCTATGCACTGAGCCAAATCGGCTAGGGCTTGTTTTAATTTAAAAATATATATATTTTTATTGATTTCAGAGAGGAAAGGAGAGGGAGAGAGAGAGAAACCTCAATGATGAGAGAAAATCATTGATCGGCTGCCTCCTACACACCCCACACTGGGGATCGAGCCCGCAACCTGGACATGTGCCCTGACCTGGAATCGAACCATGACCTCCTGGTTCAGAGGTCGATGCTCAACCACTGAGCCACGCCGGCTGGGCGAGGGTTTGTGTTTTGAAGCTGCTGTGCTGTGAGGCGTCTTCAGGATCGGCTGTGATGTACACACTGCGTGTGTGATGTGCACACTGTGTGTGTGATGTACACACTGCGTGTGTTGCCAGGGCTCTGACGTGGTGAAAGGGTCCAGTGAAGGGGGAGGGTCCTGGGCTGCATTTGTCACGGGTGTCTTTGAGCAGACTGCCTAACCACTCTGAAGAAATTAGTTCCAGAAGTTTCTGCTTTGGGGCTATACACCGGCAATTTGCAGGACTGTGGGTGCTGTTAGAGCGCGAGCCTCAGTGAAATTCTAGGCTAGGAATGTGGAGGCGTCGTTTCCAACTTTTCTTGGCGAGAGTTTAGCTTCTGAAGTGTTGGCAAGAGGGAGTGCCTGGGAACATCGCGCTGTGGGATAAAAGCAGCAAAAATTCAGGCAAAGGCCGGTCTGACGAACACAAAGCCTCTGCCGCAGAGATTCCAGGCGCTCGGCGTTGCCCATCAGCTTAAGGTAACGTAACCGTGTCTGAATGAAGAGTAAACTGCAGATCTGATGCGCAGCACGAGACAATGAAAAGTGGTTTTTGTTGTACTTTGTTGGGATGACAGAAGAGCGGCAAGATAAGAATTATTGTTTGTTCATGCGACCTGAGCCTATTTTTGTGGGGTTCAGGATTCTGTGTTCTTTTACATTTTATTTTATTGATGGATTGATTTGAGAGAGAGAGAGATATCACTGTGAGAGGGAAACATCCTAAGCACCCTGACCAGGGACTGAACTCACAACCCAGGCATGTATCCTGACTGGGAATCGAACCGGTGACTCAACCAACCGAGCCACAGGGGCCAGGGCTATTTTTAAAAAATATTTTGTCTTATTCAAAATGAGACTGTGCATCACTCAAGGGGTAATTATGCCTCACTCTAGTCTGAGAAACGCAGCTCTGGCTCAGAGGCTGACGAACTAGGATGGTCCATCTTCTGGCTTTGGGGAGCACTGTGCCTGCTCGGTGGACTCAGCGGTGCGGTAGTAGCACAGATGCAGCCACAGCCTGTCCATCCAGCAGGCTGTGCCCAGTGAAACCTGACCGAGCAGGTTTGCCGCCCTGGGGTTTGGTTCAGGACGGTAGGCATGGTCTGTGAGGCCGGAATGGCAGTCTGTCCAGACATTTTCAAAGAGGCTTCTTTCATGATTCTCTTGCAATTCAAATCTATTTCTCTTGTGATCTGGATGTTACTGGTCTCCTTTGGTTGTTTGGCTTAGGGACCTTGCATCATCCACCCGAGTGGCCGTGCTTCTCAGGGCGTGAAGGTGAAGGGGCGCGCAGGATGCTGTGAGTTGAGGGTGCGGGGTGGGGAGCCCCTGAGAACCCGAGGGCGGGCATGGCGCTCAATTCAGGTGAAGTGACTTGGGGAAGGTTCGAGGCTTCCCCGAGGCTGCTGGAGAGGCTGGGAGGAAGAGTTCTGTGGGGATGTGTGTGCGCTAGGGTGTTTATTTTCTTCTGTTCCCTCGTTTGTGGAATTGTTCATGGGCACACATGTCCTGTGCCAATTAAAGGCAGATTGGTATGCGATTTATGAGAAGCATTTCCGATGTAAAGTCTTAAGCTCTGAAAGCGCAAGCTATGAAAAGGTTTGAGCGTCTTATAGGCCCTGGTGATTATGCCTCACTCTAAGGAGCAAAAAGTGGTTTGTTTTTAGCAATACCTCAGTGAGGGTCTCCTTTAACAGTGGATTCCTTGAGCGCCACCAGCACCCAGAGCTGGGCTTCTCATATGCTTCTGCAGCGGAAGCAGTCAGGGCTCCCTAGAGGAATGGCTGTCTTTATTATTATTATTATTATTATTTTAAATATATATTTTTTATTGATTTAAGAGAGGAAACGAGAGGGAGAGAGAGATAGAAACATCAATGATGAGAGAGAATCATGAATCGGCTTTCTCCTGCATGCCCCCTACTGGGGGCCGAGCCTGCAACCCGGGCATGTGCCCTTGACCAGAATCGAACCGTGGCCTCCTGGTTCATAGGTGGACGCTCAACCACTGAATCACGCCGGCCGGGCATGGAATGGCTGAGTCTTAGGGCAGGAACCTGGGGTGTCTTGTGCCAAAAAGTGAGGACATACTGACGGGAAGGAAAGATAGAAGGGAGGAAGGGAGGGAAGGAGTGAGGGCGGCAGAAAGAATGTGGGCTTGGCATCAAGGACACAGGTTGAAATCATCATTGTATCAGGCCTAAGCTTGCTTATACATAACTCACATCCCTGGATGGTGGGATGTCCATAGCAACCTTCCTTGCAGACTTATTTAAATGTTTAATGGGATGATATTAATGCATCTGCACACTGCTGAAGATCAAGTAGGATTGAGAAAACCATGAAACAGTCACTCCTACTAAAATAGCAGGCATACGGGAGACACCACAAAGTAGCCGTCTTATTTGGTTCTTATTTGGTTCTTATTTGGTTATGTGAGGAAGAGTCAGAAGTAATGGCTGTGAGCTTAGAAGAGGTTGACAGCAGGTTGAAAAGAGAAAGTCCACCCTGAGGGTTAAGTGCAGGACCCAGGAAGGGTGGGGGCCCTCCGTGGGAAGGGGCTGTTAGGGACTGGGGGGAGGGGCACTTCCTGGGGGAGGGGCGAGACTCTGGGATCTCAGCTGCATGGGGAGGGGAGGGAGGGAGGGAGAGGGGAGGGAGGGGGAGAGGGGACTTTCAATACAGATCATTGTGAGGTGACAGATGGGCTAGCCGGGTCAGCCTGCCACTTCTTTGTCTACTTCCCTCAATGCCTGGGCCACAGTGAAACTCCCGGAAGCACTTGGCTAGTTGTTGTGTGGATTCCATTCCTAAAGAGTGTGTAATAACCCAGAGAAAACACGTAGCTGTGAATCCGCTTTTTAAAAAAGATTTAAATTCTTCATTGTTGAAAGTATTACATATGTCTCCTTTTTCCCCCATTGACCTCTCCCCGGCTGCTTCCCCGGCACCCCCCCCCCCCCCGCCCCCAGGAAATGTCCCCGCCCCCTACTGTTTGTGTCCATTGGTTATGCTTATATGCATGCATACAAGTCCTTTGGTTGATCTCTTACCAACCCCCCTCCCTCCCCCCGCCGAAATCCACTTTTGAATGTTTTAAACTTCATGGTTCCAGCGGACTTGATTAGGGTTGTGGAGTTGAACCGGGTATCTCACACATTATGTGATTATGTAGCTTCGTTCATAGAGAAAGCATGTAAAATTCATGCAGTCATGGAGGGACCTGGAGAGTAGCATGCTAAGTGAAATAAGTTCGTCAGAGAAAGACAAGTATCACATGATCTCACTCATATGTGGAATCTAATAAACAAAATAAACTTATGAGCAAAACAGATCCAGAGACACAGAAGCATGGGACAGAGTGCGAATCTCAGAGAGAAGGTGGGGCGTGGGTGTCAACCAAAGACCTTGTATGCAAATATGCATGGCCCATGGACACACACACGAGGGTGGTGAAGGCCTGGCGGGGGGCGGGCCGGGCTGGAGGGGGTCCATGGAGGGAAAGGGGACATATGTAATCCTTTCAACAATAAAGATAGAAAATAAAATAAAATTCATGCAGTCAGCTCTTCTCTAGTTCCCTCTTCTAAATTATAAAAAGGACGCCACCCAAGCTTTGGGGTTGAAGCGTAGAAGCCTTGGGAACGCCCCCCTGGGGTCAGGAGTTGCCGGTGTAGTAACTGAAGTGCAAGGGCGCCTGAGTCACGGAGGTGCGAGGCGAGGAGCCTGCGTGGACTTGCCCGTCACGAGGCAGCAGGCGCAGGCAGGCCCCGTGGGGAGCAGACAGGCCGCCGTGGGGAGCAGACAGGCCGCTTCCAGGCTCCGGGCTGATCGCTGATCGGGGTCCCTGAAGGCAGCACAGCAGGCGGAGGCTCCTCGGGTAAGAGTGCTGCGTCCTGAGG
The DNA here is from genome assembly GCF_000147115.1 of Myotis lucifugus. NCBI lineage: Eukaryota > Metazoa > Chordata > Mammalia > Chiroptera > Vespertilionidae > Myotis > Myotis lucifugus. The sequence continues at coordinate 403,461 of NW_005871590.1, read as the reverse complement.
CGTCCCCTGCCGTGCGGTGCGCGGGGCTGGGGCTCCCAGGGCCTCTTTTGTTCTCGGGCTGTCGGAGCGGCTTGCGGCTCGCGGTGCAGTGCGGGGGATCCGCGCACATTCTCCTTGCTTATTGTTCCGCCTGAAGATGTGAAATCCCGCACATCGGGCGCAGATTCCGGGGCGCGCGCTCGCCACGCGTGTGTGCGGGCGCGCGCCGGGGCCGCCGGTGCCTGGGGATCCGGGCGGCGTTGGGCAGCTCTGCTGCTGGCAGGCGGTGCTCGGGCTGCCACCGAGCGTGACTGGGGCCCTGCTCATGCGGGCTCGGCGGCCCCGCCTTCCCTGCGGAGGGTCACCCCGCAGCTGGCTCCGGGCGTGAGGACCCGCTCTTCCTTGCCTTTTGCCTTTCCTTGGCCATCGCCGTGAGAAATAAGCGTTTGGGTGACCCACGCATTGAATGGGGACACGGAAAGGAAATGGTGAGTCAGCCGCATCCAAATGAAAAAAAAAAAAAAGGTGATGAAATCAGGTGTGCATGTTTAGTCCTGAAAATAAACGCCCTGTGGGTAAACTCACACGCAGCCTGCTCCGTGTGTGAAAAATGCGTGGGGAAAAGGGCTCCGGGAGCCGAGCCTTCTCCAGCCCCGGGTTTTGCCCTCCTTGGTGTGCTGGTGACCCTTGGGAGGCGTGCATTTCTTTGCAGGCTTTACTGACTTGGGGGTGGTTTTGTGTGTGTGTGTGTGTGTGTGTGTGTGTGTTGCCTGCTGTAACCTGATAAAAGAAACAGATCATTACCAATTTGGGCCATGTTTCTAAATGATCGAAATGTCTTTGCGCTGCTCCCAGATGCTTTTGTGTGTGTGCGGGGAAATTGCGGTGTAGACCTGTGTGCACACACGCGGGCACACTGCGGCTGCATGCGCCGGCCTGGCGGTAGTGGGCTGTGGGATGCACGCGCACTGGCCGTGCAGGGGGAGGGGGGAGGGAGGGAGAAGGAGCTGGAAGACGGGTCCAGAAACCCACCCGGCAGCATCTGTAACTGAGCAGCCTGCTGCCTCACACACTGTGGGCAGAGTGACGGGATGCGTGGGTGAGAAGTAAGATGTTCACATGACACACAAAATAATAGAAGGTTTGGTACAGATTTCCCGAAAGGTCGGCATATTTCTTTTCTTTGCAAAGCAGGATCTTTGAGGGCATGTTCTAATTTCTCTACGTTTATGTTGTAGAGCAGTGTTTCATGGATGGTAGGGAGAGGGCCAGCTCTACGCATTTGTCATGCACAGCGGAACAATTTTACACTTTCTCTCTTTTTTTTAAAAAAATATACTTTTATTGCTGATAGTTTAATAGGTATCTCCCATTTATACACTTTCTCTCTTACCCCTCCCTCCCTCCCTCCCTCCCTCTCTCTCACATACACACACACAGACACCTTAAGGAAAAACATCTGCAGGGCTGTTCTCCTTCACAGATGCATGAACAACACACAGGCAGCAGCAACACTTAAAGAGAGTCATAAGTATACGTGTTGGTGTCAGCCATGAGGCTGCATAGGCCCCTGCTGCCCAGCCGGAGTGACGGGGGGCCCTGGCCGATGCGCTAACTGCGCTTGTGCGGCGTGGACCACCTGCTCCCCAGAGCCCAGCTCTGAATTTGGGAGAAGCCGATACCGAATGTGGCCTCTAGAATGCATCTGCTTGCCTCTCACCATGTTTACATCTCTACCTCTTCTGTGCATTACGGTAGAAGAAGATGTGGGGGGGGCAGTAGGAGCCAAGCTGGTCAGTTGTGTCCACTGGTTGGCCCGTTCTTCCCGGCCACTGGCCATGGATGCTTGCATTGTGCAGCTGACTTCCCTGCAGCGGTGGGTAATCGGGTCATTTCTGGGGGGTCATTTCTGGGAGGCTTGTTGCCGTCCCTGGGTGTCTGCACAGAGGCTACGGTTATTTCGTTTTCCACTTTTAAGAAATATTTGCAGAATCCTTTGTGTCAGTTCCTCAGCATTCACACAGCCTTTTCACACGTGTCTCCGGCCTCCCAGCCCCGGTCCCGGGCTCACTTCCCCCAAGTAGACTGGCCTCGGTGAGTGGGTTCTGGTGGCCGGTGACGGAGCGCCCCGCGGGCCCTGCGGCCGGTGCTGCAGGCGCGTGGCCTGAACGCAGCCCGAGATGCCGAGCCTGAGCCTGCGCTCCAACAGCGCGTGAGAAGGAACCCCGGGGGCTGCGGCACAGACCCCTCGCCCGGCTGAAAGATGGGACTCAGGTCCCAAGCCCTCCGCTTCTTTTTTTTTCTTTTTCTTTTTTTAAATACATTTTTATTGATTTCAGAGAGGAAGGGAGAGGGAGAGAGAGACAGAAACATCAATGATGAGAGAGATTCATGGATCGGCTGCCTCCTGCACACTCCTCACTAGGGATTGAGCCCGTAACCTGGGCATGTGCCCTGACCGGGAATGGAACCGTGACCTCCTGGTTCATAGGTCGATGCTCAACCACTGAGCCACACCGGCCGGGCCAGAGGTAATAATTTTTTATTCCCGGGGAGAGAAGCCAGGACTCGAATTCCCCTTAGAAATCACACATCAGGCCCGTAGGCTGTGCTGTTTGATTTATTTGCTGTCAACATTCAGGTGAACAAAGACATAAATATATGTGAGACACACATAATGTCTCTGAGATCCATTTACAAATAACACGAGCTCCTGTCAGCAAGCTCCTTTTCTGCCTGCAGCGTGTAGGGAGGCAGCGGCCGTGCCCTTGACAGTAACCCTGCCACGGAGCTCTGGGCTGACGTCTCATGCAGTCAGCCGCTAGCAGTGCGTTCTCTCCGGTATCACTTACACGACACTTCTTACCTAATGATTTTGTTTGTAAAAATCTAGCCAGTGGGCCCTTCACCATGCTTGGAGGCCATTCAAGATGGAATAACTAGAAATTCTCATAAGATATTTAACATTTCTACACACACATGCATGCATATGTATGCATATGCAATTGTGTACACATACACATCACACAGATATGTGTATCATAGACATTTTATGTAGTAGAAAATATATAAAGTACATTTTCATGTACAATAAATATCTGAAGCCTGTTGGGTAAATAATCCATTTCCAAGTATGGTTCTTTTCGTTGTTGTTAATACTCACCTTAGGATATTTTTCCATTGATTTTTCGACAGAGGGGAAGGGAGAGGGGGAGACACAGAGAGAGAAGCATCGTATGAGAGAGACATATTAATTAGTTGCCTCCCACACACGCCCCAACTGGGGCTGGGGACCCCAATCTCTTGGTTCATAGGTCGGTGCTCAACCACTGAGCTACCCCAGCGGGGCAAACCACTTAATATTGTTAGATGGTCATTGTTTTATGGGAAAATTGAGTTACTTCCAATTGCCCTTAATGGACAGATAAAGCTAATTGAATCTGTGGTCAGGTCTGGTTCTGCAGTCATGACGGCGTGATGCTAAATTGGAGGAAGGGACGTGGGAGTAGAGATGGGCTGTTAGACGAGTCACCGCCAGACCTTCAGGTCCAGCACACGGACTTTCGAAGGGCCTTTGTTTGTTTGGTGGCCCCTGCATTCAATTAGCACGAAATCAGAAGAACATTCTCAGCGGCCAGTCTCGGGTGACGTCAGCTAATTATCTCACTGGATACGGACCTATTTGTGTTGTTGGGTACCATGGACCCTGCAGAGTCACACCAGGCACAGATAAGCTCCCTCGAAGGCACTTACCCTGTTATTAGGGAAAACACTGTATAGCTAATGGCATAGGTTAGGCGCTTCAACAACAGACATGTATCTCTCACTTGTGGAGTTTGGAAGTCCATGGTCAAGGACCCGTTTCCTGGATAGCAGAGGGCCAACTTGTTGCCATGCCCTCACATGGTGGGGAACAGAGAGGGAGCAAACTCTGTGGGGTCTATTTTTTTTATTTCAATCCTTATTGGAGGATATTTTTTCCATTGATTTTTAGACAGAATGGAAGGGAGGGAGGAAGGGGAGAGAGAAACATCGACTTGAGAAAGACACATCGATTGGCTGCCTCCCGCACGTGCCCCAACTGGGGCCGGGGATCGAGCCTGCAACCCAGGTCCGTGTCCTTGACGGGGAATTGGACCCGAGACCCTTCTATCCACGGGCTGGCGCTCTGAGCATTGAGAAAACTGGCCAGGGCTGTGGGGTCTCTTTTATAAGAGCCCGAATCCCATTCATGAGAGCTCCACCCTCGTGACCCAACCACCTCCCAAAGACCTCACTCCTGATACCATCACTTGGGGGGCGGGTAGGATTTAACATATGAATTTGAGGGATGTACATTCATCCCAGAACATAAATGCATGGATGTGACTATGATGCTGGCTCAGCAGAAGGTGCTGGTCTCCGGGGTGCAGGTCTCTGTGTGGGGAGGTGCAGGTCCTTGGGGGTGCAGGTTCCTGGGGGTACAGGTCTCTGAAAGCCTTGCATAGAGCCCGCTGCCCTCCCCCCTCCCCGAGCTGCCCAGGCAGGTCGCTCCTTGGTAACGTGTCATTAGCATGTTGCCCATGAGAACGAACAACCAGCTCAACCTGAATGCCATTCCTGGGTCGCTGGGTGCAGCTCCTTTTTCACTCCCTTTGTGTGGCCAGGCTCCGTGCGGGGTGCACCCAGGAGCGTGTGCAGGAGTCCTCTTCTCTGTCTGCTTTTGCTGGCTCTCAATCTTGCCATCACCAGTGATTTTATCCTTGGAAATATATTAACTTTTTAATTGAATTTATTGGGGTGACATTGGGTAATGAAATGACATAGGTTTCAGGTGCACAATTCTATAATCCATCATCCGTACGGTCTATTGGGTGTTTACCACCCAAAGTCAAGTCTCCGTCATCGCCATTTATCCCCCCTTTACCCTCTTCTACCTCCCCACCCCTCTCCCTCTGGTCATCGCCATGCTGTTGTCTGTGTCTATGAGGTATGTGGGGTTTTTTCTTAATCCTTTCACCATTTTCACCCTGACCCCCAACACCCCTCCCCTCTAACAGCTGTCAGTCTGTTCTCTGTATCTATGAATCTGGTTCTGTTTTGTGTGTTAGTTTATTTTGTTCATTAGATTCCACACATAAGTGACATCATATGGTACTTGTCTTTCTGAGACTGGCTTATCTCACTTAGCACAATACCCTCTAGGTCCATCCATGCTGCCCCAAAAGGTAAAATTTCCTTTTTTTTAAATGGCTGAATAGTATTCCATTGTGTAAATGTATCACAGCTTTTTTTAAAAAATATATTTTATTGATTTTTTACAGAGAGGAAGGGAGAGAGATAGAGAGTTAGAAACATCGATGAGAGAGAAACATCGATCAGCTGCCTCCTGCACATCTACTGGGGATGTGCCCGCAACCCAGGTACATGCCCTTGACCGGAATCGAACCTGGGACCCTTCAGTCCGCAGGCCGACGCTCTATCCACTGAGCCAAACCAGTTTCGGCGTGTATCACAGCTTTTTTAAAAAAATTATTATTTATTGGGGTGAACCACAGCTTTTTTATCCACTCATCTACTGATGGGCACTTGGGTTGATTCCATATCATGGCTATTGTAAATAACTTTGCAGTGAACATAGGGGTGCATACATGTATATATATACACACACACATATGTACAGAGACACAGATCTATACACATGCAAAATAAACACACATGTAATATACATGATACAAACAGACATACATAAACACACACTTTACCCACACAGTAGTCATTTGGAAGCTATTAGAAGCACAGCTTGGAATATGACCCCAGAAGAACCCCAAATTCCCATTTTTGTTTTTTGTTTTTGTTTTGTGACCTTGATTTCCTGCATTCTTATCAACGAGGGCAATAAAAACCAATGCATGGGTTTATGGCTTTGCGTTGCAGGTTTCGGGGAAATAGGAGGGCGGGGGACAAAGCTGGCCCAGGAGGTGCTGCGCTCCTGTGGATGTTCCTAAGGCAGCGGTTCTCAACCTGTGGGTCGCGACCCCTTTGGCGGTCAAATGACCCTTTCACAGGGGTCGCCTAAGACCATCCTGCATATCAGATATTTACATGACGATTCAGAGCAGTAGCAACATGACAGTTATGAAGTAGCAACGAAAATCATTTTATGGTTGGGTCACAACATGAGGAACTATATTTAAAGGGCCAGAAGGTTGAGAACCACTGTCCTAAGGGGAGCGCTGGGGTGCAGGCGGCACCGCTCTCCCAGCAGGAGGAGTGGCCGCAGCAGCACTGCCCTGGGTGCCCATGAGGCCCCATCAGGAAGAGGGAGGGGCCCACGCTGGGCTGAGTCATTCTTTACTAGTGTTTCCCAGGGGCGTGGCTCCCACAGGCGAGTTCTCTCCCTCCTGGGTGGCTCTCACAGCACGTCCTGTCCAAGGCGCTCTGCACATAGAGCTGCTTTTGAATAAGTGCATCCAATGTGGACCTAGATAGCCAAGGCACCAAGCCCTGAGCAGTACATGGCAGCGCCTTTCATTCTCCCATTTCTCGGAGGTGCTGGGTACTGATGCATTAGCAGGGGCCGGCGCTTCGAGGGGGTCAGTGGATGCTAGAGTGGAAGAGTTTTAGCAGAAGAAAACCTCCCAGGGTCCCTTGCGGCTTTGACATGAAAGGCTGGGCAGGCATTTGCGATTCATCATGAGTTAGGACACGTTTTCCTGTCAACCAGTGCCCGGCTGTCTGAGCAGGCACAAAGCCTTAGGTGAAGGGGGACGTGGGGGTCACAGGGCCTTCCCTCCGCGCTGGCCATCAGAGCCAGAGCTGCCCCTCAGACGGCGTTGTCGCATGGACAGTACCACTGCCATTCTGAATTTTGTCCACACAGCTGCTTGGCTGTGCGTTGTTTTCTCAAACACTCATTGCCACGTTCAGGTTGTTTTGATAACTTCCAGTTTGTCTTGGTGTGTACCTAATACCCATTTTTAAAAAATCTGACTTCCCACACCAGGTTAATACTAAGGTCTTACACTCGGCTGTTTTCTCAGCTTGTTTCTAAGCGGAGGCGGTGCCCGCAGCCTCCTGGGAGCAGAGAACGAACCTGTCCTCTCTCAGGTCCCAGTGGGATCCTGTCCTCTGCCAGATGTGAGGAATTCCAGTTTCTGGCTGGGAGCAGGGTCCTGCCCTTGGACTTGCCGTAGTGCAGGGTGGGGACTGCAGCCCCGGCTGGCTCTGAAGCATCCACTGAACCTGGAGGGACCTTTCTCCTGAGGACATAGCAAGAGGGACAGGGACAGGACACTTGCCACTTAGTACCCAAGACAGGGTTGGAACGTGTAATTCCCAGGCCCAGTAGCATGTCCTGGGGTGCAGTTCATCCCTCAGCCACAAGGGGCGCTGGTCGACAGGGAAACGTGTCCTATCCGGCTGCTGGTTAATAGGTTGCAGGTCTGATGGGCGCCGGAGTCGCTGGTTCCCGGTTTGCTGCCCTGGTCAGGGTCTCCTTTAACAGCGCAGAGCTGGTCTCTTCAACGGACAGCTCTTGCCTTCCTGGGAGAGTCAGCCCGCGGCTCATTTTATTGCTGTGTTGGGTCGCAAGAGGCAGTGTGTCAACAAAGGTGTGGCCGGCTGGTTTGTTGCAAATGGAATAGTTGTTAATGCCTTGAGCTTTAGCTGCGGCACAGATGAACATGTGTGTGAAGCATGTATGCATGGTTTTGTAGGCATGTTTATGTGTATATGTATATGCATTTAAATACATATATATATCATGGAAAGACAGAAATGGATTATGGATATGGAAATGGGTAAGAATTTGAAAAGATCAGCGAATGGTTGCAGCTTTCAAATGCAAGTCTTTCTTTTCATTTTTAACACTACGCCACTGATTTGAAAGGCTTTATTAATCAGTTCATTTTCGACCCATCTTAGAAAGTTCTCTTTGTATGTGGCGATTTCCTGGATGAAATAAGCCACATAAAAATATTGTTGCAGCATGAAATAAATATTTCTGAATAGACCTGTGTATGAGAATTTTCACATTGTTTTCTAAAAGCGTTTGTGTAAATTTTGATTTTTGCTCCCAAATGCAGCTTGTGTGGACTTGCACGTGAGTCTATATGTCACGTGTGTGCGTGTGTTTTCCGTACCTCCCGCCCTGTGGTGGGACGTGCCCATATATGGCCTCACGGTGCCCAGCGTGTGCTTGGACTCAAGACCTGGCCTTAGGAATCGCGATGGGCACGGGCGTGGGAAAATGCCTATGGGTTTAATTCCTTACAGCGATTCAAGGAGATTCGCAAGATCTGGGTCTAGTCCTGTTTGGGAAGAAGGTCTTCACTGGAATCGGTTGCTCATTTTTATTTTTTTTATAAATTATTAATGATATGGCATTTTATTTATTTTTTAATAAATTATTTTATTTATTTTTTAAATATATTTTATTAAAGGAAGGGAGAGGGAGAGAGAGACAGAAACATCAGTGATGAGAGGGAATCATTGATCGGCTGCTTCCTGCATGCCCCACACTGGGGATCGAGCCCGGGACCCTTCAGTGTGTAGGCCACTGAGCCAAACCAGCTAGGATGGCTGCTCATTGTGCTTCATTCTTCCTCTAGACAAGCAGATGCCCAGTGTCCGGAAGACGGTCCAGGAGCACATCGGGGCCTGCGGCACCCGGCCCAGGGGTCTGAGCCATCTCGCGCCCCAGAAGCCCCAGAGGTGCCCCAGGAGGGCCGAGGCAGGGCGGGCACCCTCCCCCGTGATTACAGATACTCCGAGGACCACGCACCTGCTGTCCCACTGCCACCGCCAGGCCCAGGGTCACAGGCGCAGAGCGGCCTCTCGGCCCCGCACGCCGGGGGGCAGGACCCTCGGCCTGTGAGTGCCGCGCCGCTCGCCAAGAGACCTGCCCCGCAGAGGCCGCCACCGCCCAAGCGGGAGCCCAGGCCTTTCAGGGGACCAGCCAGTGCCACCCCCGCGGGCACCCCTGCGGGCAATCACCTGGCTGTGCCCAGCAGGCCCCTTCCCCCGCCGCCATCTCCCGCCCGCAGCCCCTGTGTCTTGGCGGAGAAGCCGAGCGGTGCCCAGCCCGCAGACGGCCCCAAGGCCCCCGGGGAGCAGGACAGGCAGCATGTAGATGAGCACCCAGCCTGTCCGAAGCGAGAAGCCCTGCTCCCTTCCAAGTTCCGGCCCCTGCAGACATCCGCCATGGAGACCTCGCGCTCCCCTTCTCCTCAGTTCGCCCCCCAGAAACTGACGGACAAGCCCCCCCTGCTCATCCAGGATGACAGCTCAACAAGGTAGGGCCCTGGGAAGGTGGCCTCTGCATTCTTCCCCTTTCACGGGCTCCCTTCTGCCTGTAGGAGGTTTTCCATGCACCCTCCCTGCCCAATGCCTTCCCTCCCTGCTCAATGCCTGCCCTCCCTGCCTAGTGAGCACCCTCCCTGCCCAGTGCGCACCCTCCCTGCCCAATGCTTGCCCTCCCTGCCCGGTGCGCGCCCTCCCTGCCCGGTGCGCGCCCTCCCTGCCCAATGCTTGCCCTCCCTGCCCAGTGTGGGCCCTCCCTGCACGGTCTGTGACCGGTGCCTTGCTCTGCCCAGAAGTCGGACTTTCCCTTGGTCTGGAAATAGCACGGAGGGGCCCAGAGCTCCTGCAGTCCCTGGATTCTAACTTGTTGGGGAGCTGCTGTGAAGGAGGGAGTAGACCACCCTCAGCCCCTTCATCCAAGCCCCAAACCTTATATGTGCGATACCCGCAGGCACCTAGGGACAAGGGCTGTGTTTATTTCTAAGCGCTTTCTGATTGTGATCGTAACCCAGTGTAACCCTGACATGAGACCTTTGGTTGAAATTGGTGTTTTTCGTAATGTCCACTATGTCCATACCCCTTTTTGTCTAGATCTTTTTGTTTTATTTTTTGTGAACATTTTTTCCATTGATTTTTAGAGAGAGTGAAGGGGAGGGAGGGAGGAGGAGAAAGGGAGAGAAACATCAATGTGAAAGAGACACATGGATTGGTTGCCTTCTGGGAGCATGTGTCCTGACCCGGCTGGGAATAAAACCTGCAACCCAGGTACATGCCCTTGACCGGGAATCGAACACAAAACCCTTGGTGCATGGGCTGGTGCTCTAACCAGGGCATGTGACCTGACCGGGAATCGAACCGTGACCTCCGGGTTCATAGGTCGACGCTCAACCACTGAGCCACGCCAGCCAGGGCAGCACAGCTAGCCTTTTAAAATCTACTCACGAAGGCAGCATTATGGGGACCATCTGCGAACCCCTAGATTAAACACATCTGCTACCCCTGGTTTCCACTACACGGGAAGGAAATGCACAGCTGTTTCTTGTCAGCCTGCACACCACACCCTCATGAGCGGGGAGAGATCCCTCCTGTGCTCCCAGCCCCAGGGACAGGGTGCGACAGCAGGTGATGTGGGGCGCGCAGCACCCCGTGCTCCATAGAGTCGGCTCTGTTAGGCTCACGTTGCAGATCTGATGTTAAGCCACCGAGTTAGTTGAAGATGGTGCCCATCAAGATCGTGCACTCGGAGAGCCAGCCCGAGGTTGTGACTTGGGCTGGATTTTTCCTTCCTTCCTGGGCTCCAGGAGGTGGCTCTCTGTCTCCGATAGGTCCTGTGAAAAGACTTGGAACACGTTGGTCCTGGTGGCTCCTCTCGCAGGGTCCCCCGGGGCGTGGTCCTGTGAGGCGCAGCCCAGGGCACCAGCCAGCATTCGGGGCGTCCTGGACACAGCCCCGTTCTGTTGTCCAGGCTGTTTCTTTCCATTTTCTGTCTCTTTCCTGTAGGGATTCCAGGTGCTGTCCAGCTTCTTGTACCAACAAACTGTTTTTTAAAAGGAAAAGTGTGGCCCTAGCCGGTTTGGCTCAGTGGATAGAGCATTGGCCTGTGGACTGAAGGGTCCCGGGTTCGATTCCGGTCAAGGGCAGGTACCTTAGTTGCAGGCTCCTCCCTGGCCCAGGCCCTGGTCGGGGCTCATGCAGGAGGCAACCAATGGATGTGTGTCTCTCACATCGATGTTTCTCTCTGTCTTTCCCTCTCTCTTCCACTCTCTCTAAAAATCAATGGAAAAATATCCTCGGGTGAGGATTCAAAAACAAAACAAAAGCAAAGTGTGTGCTTAGTGACTCAGTCCAGATAACAGGGGAGCAGTGCGCCCGTTCGGTGCCAGGCCCTCGGCTCCCTGGTATGCCAGCTGCGCGAAGGGTGGCTTCAAGTGCTGGGTGGCGGCATGCAGGCGCGAGTGGCACCAGCCGGCCCGGGCGCGCCTCGCCTTTCAGCGCCTGGCTCTCTGTTGGCAGAATCGAGCGGGTGATCGACAACACCACGGTGAAGATGGTGCCCATCAAGATCGTGCACTCGGAGAGCCAGCCCGAGAGGGAGAGCCGCCAGGGCCTGGCCCGCGCCGCCGAGCCGCCCGCGCTGCCCAGCGGGCTGGAGCGAGACCAGATCAAGACGCTGAGCACGTCGGAGCAGTCCTACTCCCGCTTCTGCCTGTACAGCCGCCCAGGCACCGAGCCCCAGCCCCGGGCCCAGCCCCCCGCCGCCCCCGACAGCCGGGCCTCCCCGCCTGCGCTCAGCTACGGGAAGGCCAGGGAGAGGACCGCCGAGGACCTGAAGTCGGAGGAGCTGGCACGGGAGATCGTGTGCAAGGACAGGTCCCTGGCGGACATCCTGGACCCCAGCGTGAAGGTCAGGACCACCATGGACCTGATGGAGGGTATCTTCCCCAAGGACCAGCAGCTCCTGGAGGAAGCGCAGCAGCGCCGGAAGCTGCTGCCCAAGGTCCCCTCTCCCAGGGCCGCGGAGGACAAGTGAGTGCCCGCTGTGCGTCTACGGGGTCTCGTGGGTTACAAAGGGCCAGGGGCATCTGTGTATGTATATAAATTAATCCTCACCCGAGGATAGTTTTTTCCCATTGATTTTTTAGAGAGAGGGAGGGAGAAAGAGAGAAACAGAAACGTTAATGTGAGAGAGACACATCGATTGGTTGCCTCCCACATGCACCCCAACTGGGGTCGGGGATTGAAGCATGTGCCCTTGACCGGAATTGACCTGGGAACCCTTCAGTCCAAGGGCCGACTCTCCAACCCCTGGGCCACACTGACTAGGGCCGCACACAGTTTTTTGTTTGTTTGTTTTTTGATTATATTTTTATTGATTTCAGAGAGGAAGGGAGAGAGAGATAGAAATATCAGTGATGAGAGAGGCATCAATCGGCTGCCTCCTGCATGCTCCATACTAGGGATGGAGCCTGAAACCCAGGGCTGTGCCCTGCCCAGGAATCGAACCAGGGACCTTTGGATGCATGGGTTGACGCTCCACCACTGAGCCACACCAGCCGGGCTCCACGATCATCCTTTCGCAACAGTAGGCTGCAGTGCCGGGGTAGGGCATCACATGATTTATTGATTCACTTTAGAGAGAAAGAGGAAGGGGGAGAGTGGGGAGATGGGTCCGTTGTTCTGCTTATTTATACATTCATTAGTGGACTCTTGTCCGTGCCCTGACTGGGGATAGAATCCGCACTCTTGGTGTTTGGGGACGATGCTCTAACCAGCTGAGCCTCTCCTAGAAGTGGCACTCACGTCATCCTCGTACACCTCCGACACCGCCGGGGGAAACTGTCTGGATTCTTCCGTTCTGGGCAGAGACTTTTATTATTATTATTATTTTTTTAAATCCTCCCCCGAGGATATTTTTCCATTGATTTTTAGGGCGAATGGAAGAGAGAGGGAAAGACAGAGAGAAACATCGATGTGAGAGAGACACATTGATTGGTTGCCTCCTGCACACGCCCTGACCAGGGCCCTGGGCCAGGGAAGAGCCTTCAACCAAGTACGTGACCTTGACCGCAATTAAACCCAGGACCCTTTGGTCCCAGGACCCTCTATCCACTGAACCACACTGGCTAGAGCCCAGGTGGACTTTAGACATCCTTACTTATTGCAGCCTCCCTCCCCACCCCCCACCCCGCTTTTTAGAAACCCTGCCCCTTAGCCTTGATGAATATCCATCTGGCAAGGTATCTTCAGTCCTGACCTTACCTTGTCCTTCTTTTGCTGCCTGTCTCCCTGGCTAGTGTCCTTCCGAGGGCGCCATCATTTGTCGCAGCCCCGGTTGCCGGGTAACCGTGGGTTGGTGCCCATGATCGCAGATAATTGAGGTTCCTGCGTTTTTACAGGAGAGAGGAGCCCAGCGTGCCTTCAGCCGTGTCCCTGGCCACCAATTCCGCGTACTACAGCACATCGGCCCCCAAGGCGGAGCTGCTGATTAAGATGAAGGACCTGCAGGAGCAGCAGGAGCCCGAGGAGGACTCGGGGAGTGACCTGGACCACGACCTATCTGTGAAGAAGGTAGGACAGCCTGGGTTCCCCATGGCGGTGCACGCAGAGGCAGGCGGGGGCTCACCCGTGCGCACCCCCCAGGGACCCTGCACCGCGTGTGGGGCATTTGTGCTTGGCTTCTATGCAGGGCAGTGGCATTTGGGGCAGTCGTATTAAGCCCTGTGGTTAAACATCCTGTTCTAAGATGGGGCCTTTCCACCAGGATCTTTGCCACCTTTTTGTAATGAGATCCAGTGTCAAACTAGCTAAGTGGGCACCATTCTCTTTCTTTTCTTTTTAAATATGTTTTTATTGATTTTAGAGAGGAAAGAAGAGGGATAGACATAGAAACACTGATCGGCTGCCTCCTGCACACCCCCTACTGGGGATCAAGCCCGAAACCCGGGCATGTGCCCTGACCAGGAATTGAATTGTCACCTCTGGGTTCATGGGTCCATGCTCAACCACTGAGCCACACCAGCCAGGCTCATTTAAGTTCAACTGATATGTCCCTTTTATCCTGGTGAAAATCCAGGGAAATAATGGTGTGCCCTTCAGAGAACCCCGTGTCCTCTCTAAATATCAAGTTCGCATGTCTGTAAGCAGATGGTCCCAACTCCAGCAGTGGGCCGGACAGTGCTTGCGTAAGCAAACAGCATCGTTGGATCAACTCCAAGACTCCCTCGCTTGGCACTTGGGGATATGGCCGTGGACAGAGCGAATAGAGCACCTTCTCTGGGAGCTCATGTTCTCTGAGGCCAGGTGCGGAGGCAGCCAGCACATAGACAAAGACACGTGCTACACGAGGCCGGCCCACATGCGCGGCCCAGCCTGGCCACCACCTGCGTGTCAGTAAAGTGGCATGAAACAACCGCATCCCTTCCTGTGCATGTGGGCTGGTGGCTCTCGCACGACAGCAGCAGAGCTGCATCCTGGAAACAGTGGCCACATGGCCAGTAAAGTCTGAAATATTTACCATCTGGCCCTTTGCAAAACAAGTTTGCCAACTCTTTTTATTATTATTATTATTATTATTATTATTATTATTATTTTGTTGTTAATTCTCATATGAGGATTTTTTTATTGGTTTTTTTTCATTGGTTTTTAGAGAGAGTAGAAGAGAGGGTGAGAGAGAGGGGGAGGAGAGAAACACCGATGTGAGAGAGACACATCAATTGGTTCCCTCCTGTACTCGCCCCAACCGGGTCTAGAGAATGAACCTGCAACCCAGGTATGTGCCCTTGACTGGGAATCAAATCTGTGATGCGCAGGCCAATACCCTAACCATTGAGCACACCGGCCAGGGCTGCTCTATTATTTGATGATGCAAAATGGACTTGCGCCTGGTGGGGCTGACTTCCGTGTGCGGAGGCCCCGTGGTGCCCCCGCAGCGGCGGGCGGCCCAGGTTGCGCACCCCTGACCCTGTTTGTGCACCGCCCTGTGCCCCGCAGCAGGAGCTTATCGACAGCATCGGCCGCAAGCTGCAGGTGCTGCGGGGCGCGCGGGAGAGCCTGCTGGAGGACATCCAGGCCAACAGCACCCTTGGGGACGAGGTGGAGGCCATCGTCAAGGACGTGTGCAAGCCGAACGAGTTCGACAAGTTCCGCATGTTCATCGGGGACCTGGACAAGGTGGTGAACCTCCTGCTGTCCCTGTCGGGGCGCCTGGCCCGCGTGGAAAACGCCCTCAACAACTTGGACGACAGCGCTTCTCCTGGGGATCGGGTATGTAGGACGCATGCGACCTGGAAATCTGGGGGCTGGGGGAGGACACGTGGGGAGGTGCTCCTTGGGGAGTTGAGTGAATGCCTCGAAGGCTCACACAGCGCCTGTCCACCTCATGATGCAAGATGCTATTGAGTGCGGAGGGCTCTCTCCTCGTGTACTGGAGGGATGGCGTGGCCCTCCTGGGGACCAGGCTGCACCGCGCCCAGCATCCCGAGGCCCCTTAGAGAGGTGCGGAGCGGGTGGGCCGTTACCCCTCGGCTGTGCATGGCTGAGGCAGCTCCCCCTCCTCATTCTTTTTTTTCTTTTTAAATTTATTTATTCTTTTAAAACCCTCACCCGAGGATATTTTTCCACTGATTTTTAGGGAGAGTGGAAGAGAGAGGGAAAGACAGAGAGAAACATTGATGTGAGAGAAACACATCGATTGGTTGCCTCCTGGACGAGCCCTGACCAGGGCCCGGGCCGGGGAGGAGCCTGCAACCGAGGTATGTGCCCTTGACTGGAATTGAACCTGGACTCTTTGGTCCGCAGGCCGACGCTCTATCCAGTGAGCCACACCGGCTAGGGCTCCCCTCCCCTCATCCGACGCCGCTCAGTGGCCAGGTCTCAGCGTAGCCGGTGGTGGGTGAGAACCTCGTGTCAGGCATGGGGAAGCCCAGGCTTTCAGAGGCAGACACGCTAATGCGGTAAAAGGCGTGGCGCCAGGTCGTAGAAGGCGCCTTCATGTTTCCAGGTAGAAAATGAGCACGCGAACAGCGACGGGGGTCCTGCCCCCATCTCAGCAGCTTTGAGCCCGACTGCTTTGAGCCTGAACCGAATTTATAGAATCGGTTATGATCTGCTTCCCTTTCAGTTTGGAACCCACTGGCTTTGCCTCGCCTCTTTCCACCCGAGTGCATGGTGGCTTTGTTTGGCAAGCGCCTGGGGCCATGGTGCCCCAGCGAGGTGGGTGAGGTGCGCTGGCCCGGGTGGGCGCTTCCCCAAGCCGCACACTAGGAGCAGGCTGTTTGCAGCTGCGTGAAGCTCAGTTCCTCATCTCTGAGCTCTTCTGTGTGTCGGCGTTTGTGCAAAGTGTAGCCTCACCCCGCACGCCCCACACTGGGGATCGAGCCTGCAACCCGGGCATGTGCCCTGACCGGGAATCAAACCGTGACCTCCTGGTTCATGGGGTCAACGCTCAACCACTGAGCCATGCTGGCTGGGCCTTGGCACCCTTTTGAGCATCCGGGCATTCTGTCGCTTTCAGTCCCTTGGTCACACTGGGGTCACCTTGGCTGCCTCTGTTAGCAGTCCAGGCCCATGCGTGGCACTGGAGATGCCCTCGCACCGACGGGGGTGGGGGGTGCCACAGCCACAAGTGCTTGCGCCCACACTCTCAGGACTCAGTGCTGTCCTATCAGGGCTGCATCGCTTCTGCCCTGATCCTCACTGGCTTCTCCCTCTCTCCCTCCCCCCCCCCCCCCCCAACAGCAATCGCTGCTCGAGAAGCAGCGGGTCCTCGTTCAGCAGCACGAGGACGCCAAGGAGCTCAAGGAGAACCTGGACCGCCGGGAGCGCGTGGTGTTCGACATCCTGGCCAGCTACCTGAGCGACGAGAGCCTGGCCGACTACGAGTACTTCGTCAAGATGAAGTCGGCCCTCATCATCGAGCAGCGGGAGCTGGAGGACAAGATCCACCTGGGCGAGGAGCAGCTCAAGTGCCTGGTGGACAGCCTGCAGCCCGAGAGGAGCAAATGAGCGGCCTCCTGGGGGCGGAGCCGGCCTGCGCACCGCCCCGGGCAGCGGGCCCCAGCCTGGATGGATGTCCCGTAGTGAGAACCCTCTTGTAGCGATGTGGCTGTTAGAAAAGCGATAACTCGTGTTTGTCTGGGGAGATGCATTGGGTGTCTAGTTTCCCTGTGGATGCTGAGCAGAGCGGCTCCCCGTGGGGTGTTGTCCTTTACAAGGAGCCCCACGGGGCACGGGCCCTGGTGGCTGGCGAGCTTCTGCCATGGAGACCACAGGCTCTGTCCCGTGCTGCACGCGAGGGCCCCTTGGCGGCGGTCGCTCTGGCTTCCTGTGTCTTCCGCTGCCAAACCAGCCGCTTGGGCAGCGCTCAGCGAGTCCCCAGAGTGCACAGGAGGGGCCACCTGGCGCACGCCTTCTCTTGTGATCCACGAGAGGTGGCCTGCCACGTTTTATGCGTGTCCGTCCCATGCTGTTAGCGTTCACTGTCTCATATAACGTGCTCTCTGACCCAGCACAAACCTGTGATGATGAAGACGGTGATAATTTATTAACATAGTAGTTTCCAAGTGGTTAGAAACCAACTGTGAAATGCATAGCCTGTGTGTTGGGTCGCTCATTCTAAAAGCGCCACTCGAGTCGTGTGCATGCCTTCAAAGCCGCGCACCAAGCAGACAGCTTCAGTCCGTCCCACCCGGCGGCGCGGGTCAGGCGTGTTCCCGCAACGTGAAACGCCTGGTAAAAGGTGTGTGCGGTAGTCCTGTGCTTGCTAGGTGTTTCCCGAGACCAGTGGATCGTTCCTAAATTACTTTCTCCCCAGAGCATTTGTGTCGTGCGCATATGGTCATTAATGGTAATTGGCTACTTTTCTCTTTTTGCCTCTTTCAACCTGTCAGCATGCCCTGAAGGCCCATTCCGTTTCCTAAGAGCCCGCCTCCGGACTTCCGGGGGTCCCTCTGCAACTTTGCCACAGAGTTGACGGATCCCGGGCCCTTTTTATTGGTTGACATTGCAAGATTCTGAAGAGTCTATTCACTTAAAAGACAAACACTGTCATGATGTCAATTTGCAGTTGACAAGTCAGGCTGGGAGAAATGGTTTGCAAATCACATATGTGACAAAGGAATCATCTCCAGAATATATAAAGAACTCTGTACAACTCAACCGCAAGAAGACCAACAGTCCAGCTGAAACAGGGGCAAAAGATTTCACCAAAGAGGACCTATGCGTGGCACGTAAGCGTAGGAGAAAGATGGTCAACCGCCAATGGCTGGGTGGTAACTTATTTTTACCTAAATCACTGTGGAGCCGGTATGTTTCTTCTCAGATGCTCAGCTGATGCAGCGCGTGCTTACTGGTGGGGAACCCCTGGGATGAGTTCATGTCAGGGTAGCGTGGGCACTTGTTGGATGGAGGGGTTATTTGAATCCCGTTTCCCCTTATTCCCTATACAAGAAGTTTTCCAGCGGGTGGGGAGACCTCTCTGTCAGCAGTGACTGCCATCTAACCAAACCACACACCCACCAGTGTCTTAGGACCACGGTCCACGCTTCCTGAGCCGGAGGCGGCGGTGAAGGGTCCGCACGGGCCAGCTTCAGCACGGGCCAGCTTCAGGCGCGCAGGCGTCACCGCTCTTTTTGGCCACTTTCCAGGCGTGTTCACTGCTGTTAGTTAAGCTGTGTTGCGGTGAAAAGTGGCCACGTCGGAGGAGGTCCAGCTGGCTGCTCGCGGACCCCCGTGGTCCTCCCTCGGGGTCCTCCCTCGGGGACCACAGCCATTCCGTGTGTTTGCTTTTTAATTTAGACAAAGCTTTTACCTGTGATGCTTGCCCTCCGATACAGTGTTGTGGCCGTTGTGATGCTCTGTATGTAAATGTGAAACTAGAAAGTGTTGTGTCTGTGCCGGCCTTTTGATGTCTTTGAGGACTTCCTTCTCCGTGGGAATATGTAGTGCAATTCCCCTTTTAGCGAAGCCCCTGTGCCCACACCGTCCTGTCCAGTCCCCGCCTGCCTCTTCAGTGTCTGCTTGGCGGGACCCAAAGATCCAGGCGTCCGTGTACATACCTTTGTATATAGTGACATCCGTGCAGATCATAACAGTCTGGTGCTAACGTCTGCCCTCTGCGCGGGTGGGGGCTGTTCCGGACGCTCTGGGAAGCTCAGCCGTGGAATCCCCTGAATCGCGCAACTTCAGCCAGGCCATCGCCTGCAGTTCACTGTGGAAATGTGTGCGGATTCATGCTCGACGCTGACCACTTACCTCTCAACAGATCATCCTGCCTGACTTTGATGAAATAAAATAGTGTCTTCGAATGCATGGAGCCTGTCTTTGATTTACCTATTTTATCACAACTTTTGTTTTCATTCTTTGGGAATCCTCTCCGGGGATATTTTTCCTATTGATTTGTGGAGAGAGTGCAAGGGGGGTAGGGAGAGAGAGAAACATTGATGTAAGAGACACACATCGATTGGTTGCACCGACTAACAGGGACCGGGAATTGAGCTTGCAACCCAGGTATGTGCCCTGGATGGGGAATCGAACTCATGACCCTTCGGTGCTCAGGCCGATGCTGTAACCACTGAGAAACTGGTCACATGCCCTAACCGGGAATCGAACCTCAACTTCTTGGTTCCTAGGTCCACGCTCAACCACTGAGCCACATATTTTTGAAACCTGCTCTTCACTTAACATTGGGAACTTCCCTCCCTCCACCAATTATTCTTCAGCATAAGGTTGAATTCCTATGTAATAGTCCACTGTAAGGACACAATGGTTTACTGACTGTGTTCTCTACATGGGGTTATAGGATGATTTCACTTGTCCCGTGGTACCTCAGGTATGAAGTCCATTTGGTGTGTTCCTGTGCGCATCCTTGCACACATCCCCACTTGCTGGAATAAGTTCCTTCTCACAGGAACTAAGCAGAGGTTGCTGCGGAACTTGACTCCCACATAAAATTTGGTCCGAAGTGTGGCCTGGCGGACCCCCCACCCCTATTGGCCTTTTGGCAGCCTCATTCCTCACAGCAGCCCCATCTGACACGTTACCCCATAGCCGGCCAGCTTCTCCCAGTCAGGAGTGACCTCCACCTTCCACTGCATCTGCTCATGGACGCCACGTTCACGATGTTGTCACCCGAGGTGCAGCGGGAAGGTCATTGCCCGCAGCTTCAGGGTCTTTCCTAACGTGCTGGCTATCATTGGGCTTTGATAACAACCTCGCCCGTGCGGGGCCACTGCTGCTGACGCCTGCTCGGATGTGTTCTCATTGCTGTTTGTTTATTTATTTGAATCCTCACCCGAGGATACTATTCCATTGATTTTAGAGAGAGTGGAAGAGAGAGGGAAAGACAGAGAGAAACATCCATGTGAGAGAAACAAATCAATTGGTTGCCTCCTGCATGAGCCGCGACCAGGGACTGGGCTGGGGAGGAGCCTACAACCAAGTACGTGCCCTTGACAGGAATCGAACCCGGGACCCTTTGGTCGGCAGGCCTACGCTCTATGCACTGAGCCACGCCGGCCGGTGTCATTACTGTTTGCACGGTCATTTCTTCCGGGTGGTGTGGGAGAGACCATTTCTGGAGGACGGGAGAGGGAGGGGTTAGGACACCCGGCTGCTGTCAAGCAGACCTTGAGGACTCCATGGTCTGAGCCCAGCTCACCCAGGAAGCAGGTAGGGAGGGTGCCTGATGAGAAACAGAGTAAGCCTGGTGGTCAGTGAGGATTGGATACTGCCGTGTGTTCCGCACCCGGCAACAGAACCCTGCTGGTCAGGACAATGGGGGTGGAATGTGGCTGTGGACTGGAGGCTGAGGAGAGGGCTGGGAGTCGTGTGCCAGGCCCTCGTGTGGCTGAGGCCCGTGTGGCCGGTCCCGCATAGCCAGGAGCCGGCCGGAGGACGCCCAGAGGAGCCGGAGGACACCCAGAGGAGCCGCGTGTGTGTCAACAGCGCTGCCTGACCTGTTAGTCGCCGTTCCTAGACACTCAGTCCCTTGGAGACACATCCCTGGTCAGTGGGGCCCAGCCTGTTTGTATTAATTTGCGGGGGTAAAGTGGGTATAACTAAACAATTATCATGTCACTGTCAGGATTGCCCAATGAGGAACACACACGGCCAAAGGGGTGAGGGATCATGAATGTGTTGGGTCACCTGGAGACCACATGGGCTGAGCCCCAAATGGCACCAGCCCCAGTGACGGGGTGTCAGAGGGTTTAAAGGGTCCGTGTCCTGGGAAGGTCTAGATGAGAAAGATAATGGTCTTACCAGTGGATGTGGTCTTACCAGTGGATGTGGTCTTACCAGTGGGATGTGGTCTAAGCAGGAGGGAAGGCCTGTTGTGAAGTGGCCTAAAGGGCAGGTCCCAGGGGAGGGGTAGCAATCCAATGACTTGATGAGACCTACCAGTCACCTTTTTAAGCGTACAGTGCAGTGTCACTAGGGACCTTCACAATGTTGTGCTACCATCACCACCATCATCTCCAGAACTTTTTCACCTCCACAAAGGGAAACTGTGCCATTGACCACTACACCCCCACTGCTCCCCAGCCCCTGGCACCCTTGGTTGCTTTCTTTTGCTGAGTGTGGCTGCTCTAGGGACCACATAGAGGTGAAATGGTGCATGTTTGTCTTTGTGTAGCTGGCTCGTTTCACTCAGTAGAATGTCTTCAAGGATGGATGATACCCCATGGTATGGGCGGCCCGCATGCTGACTGTCCACACACCCATGATGAACATTGGGGTGTTTCCACCTCTTGGCTGTGGTGAATAACGCTGCTATGAACATGGGGATGCAACTATCTGCTAGCGCCCCTCCTTTACCCTTGGTCGGGGTATTAATCCAGAGCTGGCATTGCTGAATCTTGGGAGCATGCAAAGATATATATTTTTATTGATTTCAGAGAGGAAGGGAGAGAGAGATAGAAACCTCAATGATGAGAGAGAATCATGGATCTGTTGCCTCCTGCACGCCTCACACTGGGGATCAACCCCACAACCCGGGCATGTGCCCTGACTAGGAATCAAACCCTGACCTGCTTCATAGGTCGACGCTCAACCACACCGGCTGGGCTGTAGCCCATCTTAATTGTGTCTTTCAACAAATGTCCAGAAGTGGAACTGCCTGTTTGAAAGTTTGTACATATTTTGATTGACTTTAGAGACAGAGAGAGAGGGCGAGAGAGAAACATCGATTTGCTGTTCCACTGACTGATGCATTCATTGGTTGATTCTTGTATGTGCCCTGAGCAGGGATTGAGGCCGGCAACCTTGGCCTATTGGGAAGACGCTCTAACCTAGCGGTTCTCAACCTGTGGGTCGCAACCCCTTTGGCGGTCGAACGACCCTTTCACAGGGGTCGCCTAAGACCATCCTGCATATCAGATATTTACATGACAATTCATAACAGTAGCAACATGACAGTTATGAAGTAGCAACGACAATAATTTTATGGTTGGGTCACAACATAAGGAACTGTATTTAAAGGGCCAGAAGGTTGAGAACCACTGGCCCTTTAAATACAGATGAGAATCTAACCACTTAGCAAACCCTGCCAGGGTGAAAGTCTGTATATTTGAAGGCTTTCAATAAATGTTGCCCAAGGACCCTTTGCCAGCAGAGCATGGGGGTCAAGTGTCTCCATTCTGGAATATGGCATCTCCCTCTCCAATATAGCCCCGCTTACCCCTGGGGGGCGGTTCCAGGCTGTGGGTCCCACCTTATAACGCCCTCTATTGGTTTGCAGATCCCCTGGATACACGGCCATGGCCATGTTTAAAAACGCCAATTGCCAGGCAGCGAGTTTCTCCCTCAACACTCTGGGATGGATCTTATCCATGACCTGCATGGGCCTGGCCGAGTGGCGGGTGTGGTACATGGAGAGCATCTCTGACCCCTCCCGGGGGCTGGCCTGCATTGGGATGTGGAAGGTCTGCACTTACCAGCACAACAGCCTCCCCGGCAGAGTCATAGCCTGTCACCGCTACAGCTACAGTGACACCTACTTGCCGCTCGATATCCGCATCGCTCAGAACCTGCTGCTGGCCGCCAGCCTCCTCGGGCTCCTGGGGAAAGTGCTCATGGTCACGGGCCTGCTGAGAGTGTACGCGGGGCAGCTTCAGAAGGACACCACCTGCAATCTGTTCTTCACTTCCGGAGTCCTGAGCGTCGTAGCGGGTGCATTTATCTTCACTGCTGTGATCTGGAACCACCACTCCGTGATGAATGAAGAGGGCATACACTTCCCGCCATCCTTCCACATCCCCTTCAGGCCGGACCGGCAGGAGACGGGCAGCACCGTGCCCGTGGCGGTTCTGGCTGCCTTCCTCATGCTGTTGAGTGGGCTGCTTACCATCTCTTTCCAGCTGCCCCCCAACATCCACGTGTACCCTGAAGTCTCGCAAGTGTGAAATTCCCGGCTGCATAGCTGTGCAAATCCAAGAGAGCCGCTTATGGGGGTGAAGTGTTATCAGGATGCTCTATGAAATAGTTCCAAGGCAAAGTTCATTCTGAGCAGAAAGTGGCCATTGGCTTCTATGTCCAAATTGGGCTCATTGATTGGTTAAGGAACTTTCATTAAAAAAAATTCCAAAATACCCCACTGTCCAGCTGTCTTACTGAATCTGGATTTTAATTATTATTGGGTAAGTAATCAATGCTAGACACCTACTGTGTGGAAATGAGAGTTGCTGGGATTCTCACGGCTCCCTCTCAAACACCCGCTAAAAACAGCCGGCCTGACCTTCCATGGCATGGCCCTAACACCTCTCCGCCACATGCAGGTCCCCACATGAGCAAGAGCAGAACAGCGGAAGGAATCTCCCTTCCACTATCAGACTCAACAGTTACCGCGAAGTGGCCATATTCGCTTTCTCTCTACTTCCTTCCCTTCATTTCATCTATTTTTCTTTCTCTGAATATCTTTAACGCAAACCCCAGACTTTACGTTCCTTCATTCCTATGCACCTCAAGATTATTCTCTAAAAAAAAGGACATTTCCTTGCCTAATCATAGTATACCTTTAAAGTTAACAACTATTTCTTATGAACATCAAATACCAGAATTTTTTAATGCTTCAAAAATAATTCTACACTTTTATTTATTCATTATTGCATTGGATGTTCACTCTGCCTCTTAAGTCTTAATTATTTTTTTAAGAGGGAGGAATTCTCTTTTAAAAAAGTTTTTTTTCATTGATTTCAGAGTAGAAGGGAGAGGGAGAGATAGAAACATCGATGATGAGAGACAATCATTGATTGGCTGATTCTTACACATCCACACTGGGATCAAGCCCCCAGTCAGGAATCAAACCGTGATCGCCTGGTTCCTAGGTCCACGCTCAACCACTGGGCCACCCGGCTAGGCTGAAATGAGCTTCTTCTCAAAGACTATTTAAGTCTCTGAGAGCACAGAGACTTGAGTCTATCAGCAATGTAAATATGTGTCCAAAGTCATTGCCTGTGGACCCTAGAATGTTCAATGGAACCTTTGCCTCTGGGCTTTGAATCCCATCTGTGGGCCATGAAGTCTTCCTTCTTCCCTCTGATGGAGCGAGTGTAAAGTGGTGGAAGCCTTCTGTAGGAAATGTCCCTTCGCTGCCTGCCATGATTTGCACACCGTCCTTAGAACTGGGAGGAAGTCACAGCCTCTGCATTGAGTTAGAGACCCTGGCTCCCTTCCCAGGGGCTTGAAAGGGGCCTCTGCCTCCCCTGGGACGTTCAGGGCTGGCCTTGGGCCGAGTCTGACCCATTCTCCATGCAGGTCTGGGATGGCTGGGAAATGGCTCCTAGGGAAACACCTGTAGTCGGTCTCATTTTTTACAAAAGTACATATTCATTGATTTTATAGAGAGGAAGGGAGAGGGATAGAGAGTTAGAAACATCTATGAGAGAGAAACACTGATCAGCTGCCTCCTGCAAACTCCCTACTGGGGATGGAGCCCGAAACCAAGGTACATGCCCTTGACCAGAATCAAACCCGGGACCCTTCACTCCATGGGGCGACGCTCTACCCACTGAGCCCGGTTTGAAAGAGGATGTGTGTTATTTAAGTGAGTCAACCCTCTGGTTATTTGAAAAAAGAAGCTCTTGGGAGACATGCTTCTGATGAGGACCCTGATACTGGAACCCGATACCCTGCGGAGGGCGGCGCCCCTGCCTCCTGCTGGTCACTCGGGGGAATGACAGAACCGCTGGGGCTGAGGAAAGAGGTCTCTTGACCCCTCCTGGCCTTCAGTGTCAACAGAGAGCAAGCAGACAGGTCATGAGGTTCAGACACAGAAGGTGAGGCGGCCACCAGGCGGGGTCTGCTCTGGGACAGCGGGGAAAGGAGTTCCAAGCCCCTGTCAAGGGCTCTTTGGAATGACTGTTTAAGGGACGCACTTTATTATTTATTCACAGGAATAAGGCAAGGGAACGTGTCCTGCGCATTTCCCGCGGGTGCAGCACCGCGAGGGCGCCTGAGGGCGGTGGCATTTCTCTCCTTCTTCTCCTCCCTGGGAATCCTCCAAGGTGCCCAGGAGCCAGAGGCTGCCCTGTGGCCTTTGGCTGGGGGCCAGCGTGGGACCGTGCCAGGCCCTCTGCTGGGGACACCAGGCCTCCCTGGTGACAGCACTGGCAGAGGGAGGCTGAGCAGAGGCAGCGCCTGGGTCACAGCGTGCCTCCCGGACACCAGCAGGGGCGGTCACAGTGCCAGCCCCGCCCCGCGAGCTGTGTTTCCTGCTCAGGAGTGGCTTTGCCCTTTCTCTTCCTCGTTCTCCCTGTTTGCCATCCCCCGTGGGCCCTTCCTTCTCCTCCCTGCCCACCTCCATCCCCGGGTCATGTGTCCCATGGGGACAGTAAATGTGCAACTGGAGGCAGTCGGGTGCCGGCCACATTTAAGGTAGAGGAGAGGGGGAGGGGAGGGGAGCTCTGCAAGTGAAACAGAACAGAGGCTCCCGACAGGACCCAGGTCAGCTTCCCCGCACCGTCCTGGGCCGAGGACCGTTCAGCGAGGCCGCCCCGTGGCCTGGCCCTGGCTCCCATCACGACACACTTTCTCCCCGTCACCGTGGCCCTTCCTCCAGGCTTTCGACTTAAGACTCTGATGAATTACACTGACTATCTGGTCTAAGACCTCAAAAAGGACATTTCTATTGTAGAAAGACTTCGTCTTTTCTTAAAATATATTTTTACTAGAGGCCCAGTGCACGAAATTCATTCAGGGTCGGGGGGCCGCGGGGGGTTTTTCTCAGCCTGACCTGCACCCTCTCCAATACGGGATCCCTCAGGGTATGTCCTACTGACGGCTTAGGTCCAGTCCATGTGGTTCTCTGCTGTCTGCAGTGCCGCTTGGCCGCTCCTGGGTTGCCGCGGCAACGTCCAAGTAGGCCCTGCTCTCAGCGGCCGCCCCCAGGACTGGAGGACTCCAGCGGGGCTGAGAGGACTGGGCGCCACCATCTTGTGGCTATGGGTGTCACCATCTTTGTGGTGGAGTGACAGTGAATTTGCATATTACTCTTTTATTAGGATTCTTTTCCGAGAGAAAAGGAGAGGGAGAGAGAGAAATATCACTGATGACAGAGAATGATGGATCGGCTGCCTCCTGCATGCCCCACACTGGGGATGGAGCCCACAACCCGGGCATGTGTCATGACCTGGAATCAAACCATGACTCTCCTGGTTCCTAGTTACATGCTCAACCACTGAGCCACATTTTAAAAATATATTTCCATTATTATTATTAAATCTGTATTGTTCAGATTATTACATTTGTTCCTCTTTTTCCCCCCATAACTCCCCTCCACCCAGTTCCCACCCCACCCTCTGCCCTCACTCCCCACCCACTGTCCTCATCCATAGGTGCACAATTTTTGTCCAGTCTCTTCCCGCATCCTCCACACCCCTTTCCCCCCCAAGAATAGTCAGTCCATTCCCTTTCTATGCCCCTGATTCTATTATAATCACCAGTTCATTCTGTTCATCAGATTTTTTATTCACTTGATTTTTAGATTCAATTGTTGATAGATGTGTATTTGTTGTTCATAATTTGTATCTTTACCTTTTTCTTCTTCTTCCTCTTCTTAAAGGATACCTTTCAGCATTTCATATAATACTGGTTTGGTGGTGATGAACTCCTTTAGCTTTTTCTTATCTGTGAAGCTCTTTATCTGACCTTCAATTCTGAATGATAGCTTTGCTGGATAAAATAATCTTGGTTGTAGGTTCTTGGCATTCATCACTTTGAATATTTCTTGCCACTCCCTTCTGGCCTGCAAAGTTTCTGTTGAGAAATCAGCTGACATTCGTATGGGTACTCCCTTGTAGGTAACTGACTTTCTTTCTCTTGCTGCTTTTAAGAGTCTCTCTTTGTCTTTTGCTCTTGGCATTTTAATTATGATGTGTCTTGGTGTGGTCCTCTTTGGATTCCTTTTGTTTGGGGTTCTCTGCGCTTCCTGGACCTGTAAGTCTATTTCTTTCACCAGGTAGGGGAAGTTTTCTGTCATCATTTCTTCAAATAGGTTTTCAATATCTTGCTCTCTCTCTTCTTCTGGCACCCCTATAATTCGGATGTTGGTACACTTGAAGCTGTCCCAGAGGCTCCTTACACTATCTTCGTATTTTTGGATTCTTTTTTCATTTTGCTTTTCCGGTTGGGTGTTTTTTGCTTCTTCGTATTTCAAATCTTTGACTTGATTCTTGCGCTCCTCTGGTCTGCTGTTGGGAGTCTGTATAATATTCTTTATTTCAGTCAGTGTATGCTTAATTTCTAGTTGGTCCTTTATCACAACATTGAGGGTCTCACTAGATTTCTTGAGGATCTCACTACATTCATCAGCGGTCTCACCATTCTTTTCGAAGGTCTTACTAAATTTATCGGCGGCTTCTAGACAGTTCTTGAAAAACCTTAAAAGTGTGCTTTTGAACTCTATATCCAGCAGTTTGCTTTCCTCCATTTCTGTCATTTGTGTCCTGTTTCTTTGTCTACGCATTTTTTTATGCTTCCTTGTGTTGATAAAGTGGTTTTCTGTGCTAAGGGTCCTCTAGGGCCCAGTGGTTCAGCCTCCCCAATTACCTGAGGAGGACACTCTTGGTGCTCCCCCTTGTGGTCTTTGTGCACAGTCTTGTTGTAGTTAAGCCTTGATTGTTGTAAGTAACACTGGGAGGGGTTGACCTCCAGGCCAATTGGCTGTGAGAATCAGCAGTGTCTGCAGTGGGAGAACTTTTGTCCTGGAGCTCTAGGGAGGTGCTAATCTAGCCTCTGCCTGAGGCTATCCAGCAAATGCCACCGTGGAAAGGCTTGGGCAGGGCGGGTCCCAAGGGATCAACAGGGAGGGTGGAACAAGCAGTTATGGCTGCTCTCAGTCCTGCCTTCAGAGGCCCTGCTTCTCAGTGTCCCAGCAATTACTGCAAGTACCTCCGAGAGAAAGCTGCCCTCGAGTTCCGACCTATGCCAGACAGTCCCGCTTCTCCCGTATGAGTCTAGGTCAGGGGTGGGCAAACTTTTTGACTCGAGGGCCACAATGGGTTCTTAAACTGGACCGGAGGGCCGGAACAAAAGCATGGATGGAGTGTTTGTGTGAACTAATATAAATTCAAAGTAAACATCATTACATAAAAGGGTAGGGTCTTTTTTTTTTTAGTTTTATTCATTTCAAACGGGCCGGATCCGGCCCGCGGGCCGTAGTTTGCCCATGGCTGGTCTAGGTCCCCAGAGACTCGCCCAGAACTGGAGCTCAGAGCCTGAGACTCCCTCCCGATTGAAAAAGACAACCGCGCCCTCAGCCGCCAGCCCACTCTGCGTGCGCCTCTGTACCTTAGTATTTTACTTTTGCACCGCACCTCCTCTGAGTCTAGCTATGCTTTTCTCTTTCCTTCTAGTTGCAGAATTTCCACTCAGCCAGCCTTCCTGTGGTTCCGGGTGATGTCCGTTCCGTCTTTTAGTTGTATTTTTGAAGTCGTTGTGCGAGGCAGCAAACTCCAGTGTTTACCTATGCCACCATTTTGGTTTTTTTTCGAGCCACATTTTTTTGAAACCTGCTCTTCACTTAACATTGGGAACTTCCCTCCCTCCACCAATTATTTTTCAGCATAAGGTTGAATTTCTGTGTAATAGTCCACTGTAAGGACACAATGGTTTACTGACTGTGTTCTCTACATGGGGTTATGGGATGATTTCACTTGTCCCGTGGTACCTCAGGTATGAAGTCCATTTGGTGTGTTCCTGTGCGCATCCTTGCACATCCCCACTTGCTGGAATAAGTTTCTTCTCACAGGAACTAAGCAGAGGTTCCTGCGGAACTTGACTCCCACATAAAATTTGGTCCTAAGTGTGGGCCGGTGGACCCCCCACCCCCATGTGCCTCTTTGGCAGCCTCATTCCTCAGAGCAGCCCCATCTGACAAGCTCCCCCTTAGCCGGCTAGCTTCTCCCAGTCAGTAGTGACCTCCATCTTCTACTCCATCTTGCTCACAATATCCTGGTTGTATTGTAAATCAGCGAGATAGATAGGAGACGCCTTAATGAGCCAATTAATTAGGAGTCTTTATTCGCGCAGACCCAGAGGGCGATGTTTCCCAAATCCCTGAGCAAACACAAGGAGGAAGTTCTCTCTATACCTTTCTGAGCGCTTTGTCTGCAGATTTCACAGAGAGATCTCTGTAGGTTATTGTTACAAACAGTTTGTGACCTTGAATACATAATGAACTAATACTTGGCATAAGAATATGGAGATTAATGTTAATATCAGTATTAGCCTGTTACGTCAGATGGCGAGCTTGCAAGGTCAGACACCTAAGTTTTTTTTATCTTTTTCTATTATTCAAACTAAAAGTTATTTTACAGAATAAGGGACTATCTAAAAATAACAGAGGTGACCTACAGAATAAGAGACTGTCTAAGAGTAACAGAGTAGTTCAAACAGCAGTTTCAAACAGCAGCTTTCCAAAGGAGAAATGACTATGCTTCACCGTCACCGGAGGTGCAGCTGGAAGGTCATTGCCTGCAGCTCAAGGGGCCTCCCTAACGTGGTGACTATCACTGGGCTTTGATAGCAACCTTGCCCGTGCGGGGCCACTGCTACTGACGCCTATGTGATGTGTTGTCATTGCTGTTTGTTTGTTTATTTATTTGAATCCTCACTCGAGGTATTTTTCCATTGATTTTTTAGGGAGAGTGGAAGAGAGAGGCAAAGACAGAGAGAAACATTGATGTGAGAGAAATACATCAACTGGTTGCCTCCTGCAAGAGCCCCGACCAGGGCCCGGGTTGGGGTGGAGCCTACAACCAAGGTACATGCCCTTGACCAGAATCGAACCCGGGACCCTTCGGTCCGCAGGCCGACGCTCTATGCATAGGCACACCGGCTGGTGTCATTGCTGTTTGCACGGTCATTTCTTCCGGGTGGTGTGGGAGAGACCATTTCTAGGGGACGGGAGAGGGAGGGGTTAGGACACCCGGATGCTGTCAAGCAGACCTTGATGACTCCATGGTCTGAGCCCAGCCCACCCAGGAAGCAGGTAGGGAGGGTGCCTGATGAGAAACAGAGAAAGCCTGGTGGTCAGTGAGGATTGGATACTGCTGTGTGTTCCGCACCCGGCAACAGAACCCTGCTGGTCAGGACAATGGGGGTGGAATGTGGCTGTGGACTGGAGGCTGAGGAGAGGGCTGGGAGTCGTGTGCCAGGCCCTTGTGTGGCTGAGGCCCGTGTGGCCGGTCCCGCATAGCCAGGAGCCGGCCGGAGGACGCCCAGAGGAGCCGGAGGACGCCCAGAGGAGCCGGAGGACGCCCAGAGGAGCCGTGTGTGTGTCGGCAGCGCTGCCTGACCTGCTAGTCGCCCTTCCCAGACACCCACTCCCTCAAAGACACATCCCTGGTCAGTGGGGCCCAGCCCGTTTGTTTTATTTTGTGGTGGTAAAGTGGGTATAACTAAACAATTATCATGTCACTGTCAGGGTCGCCAAACGAGGAACATACAAGGCCGAAAGGGGTGAGGGATCATGAATGTATTGGGTCACCTGGAGACCAGATGGGCTGAGCCCCAGATGGCACCATCCCTAGCGACAGGCAGTCAGAGGGTTAAAGGACTCTAGTCTTTAAGGGTCCGTGTCCTGGGAAGGTCCAGATGAGAAAGATAATGGTCTTACCAGTGGATGTGGTCTTACCAGTGGGATGTGGTCTAAGCAGGAGGGAAGGCCTGTTGTGAAGTGGCCTAAAGTTGTGAAGTGGCCTAAAGGGCAGGTCCCAGGGGAGGGGTAGCAATCCAATGATTTGATGAGACCTATCAGTCACCTTTTTAAGCGTACAGTGCAGTGTCACTAGGGACCTTCACAATGTTGTGCTACCATCACCACCATCATCTCCAGAACTTTTTCACCTCCACAAAGGGAAACTGTGCCATTGACCACTACACCCCAACTGCTCCCCAGCCCCTGGCACCCTTGGTTGCTTTCTTTTGCTGAGTGTGGCTGCTCTAGGGACCACATAGAGGTGAAATGGTGCATGTTTGTCTTTGTGTAGCTGGCTCGTTTCACTCAGTAGAATGTCTTCAAGGATGGATGATACCCCATGGTATGGGCGGCCCACATGCTGACTGTGCACTCACCCACGATGAACATTGGGGTGTTTCCACCTCTTGGCTGTGGTGAATAACGCTGCTATGAACATGGGGATGCAACTATCTGCTTGCGCCCCTCCTTTACCCTTGGTCAGGGTATTAATCCAGAGCTGGCATTGCTGAATCTTGGGAGCATGCAAAGATATATATTTTTATTGATTTCAGAGAGGAAGGGAGAGAGAGATAGAAACCTCAATGGTGAGAGAGAATCATGGATCTGCTGCCTCCTGCACACCCCACACTGGGGATCAAGCCCACACCGGGTCGTGTACCCTGACCGGGAACGGAAACCCTGATCT
Source organism: Myotis lucifugus (assembly GCF_000147115.1). NCBI lineage: Eukaryota > Metazoa > Chordata > Mammalia > Chiroptera > Vespertilionidae > Myotis > Myotis lucifugus. The sequence goes on along the minus strand of NW_005871590.1, from coordinate 371,821 downwards.
GGTTCATAGGTCGATGCTCAACCACACCGGCTGGGCTGTAGCCCATCTTAATTGTGTCTTTCACAAATGTCCAGAAGTAGAACTGCCTGTTTGAAAGTTTGTACATATTTTGATTGACTTTAGAGACAGAGAGAGAGGGCGAGAGAGAAACATCGATTTGCTGTTCCACTGACTGATGCATTCATTGGTTGATTCTTGTATGTGCCCTGAGCAGGGATTGAGGCCGGCAACCTTGGCCTATTGGGAAGACGCTCTAACCTAGCGGTTCTCAACCTGTGGGTCGCAACCCCTTTGGCGGTCGAACGACCCTTTCACAGGGGTCGCCTAAGACCATCCTGCATATCAGATATTTACATGACAATTCATAACAGTAGCAACATGACAGTTATGAAGTAGCAACGACAATAATTTTATGGTTGGGTCACAACATAAGGAACTGTATTTAAAGGGCCAGAAGGTTGAGAACCACTGGCCCTTTAAATACAGATGAGAGTCTAACCACTTAGCAAACCCTGCCAGGGTGAAAGTCTGTATATTTGAAGGCTTTCAATAAATGTTGCCCAAGGACCCTTTGCCAGCAGAGCATGGGGGTCAAGTGTCTCCATTCTGGAATATGGCATCTCCCTCTCCAATATAGCCCCGCTTACCCCTGGGGGGCGGTTCCAGGCCGTGGGTCCCACCTTATAACGCCCTCTATTGGTTTGCAGATCCCCTGGATACACGGCCATGGCCTTTTTTGTCCACCCCAATTGCCAGGCAGCGAGTTTCGTCTTCAACACTCTGGGATGGATCTTATCCATGACCTGCATGGGCCTGGCCGAGTGGCGGGTGTGGTACATGGAGAGCATCTCTGACCCCTCCCGGGGGCTGGCCTGCATTGGGATGTGGAAGCTCTGCACTTACCAGCACAACAGCCTCCACAGCAGAAAAATAGGGTGTCACCGCTACACCTACAGTGACACCTACTTGCCGCTCGATATCCGCATCGCTCAGAACCTGCTGCTGGCCGCCAGCCTCCTCGGGCTCCTGGGGAAAGTGCTCATGGTCACGGGCCTGCTGAGAGTGTACGCGGGGCAGCCTCAGAAGGACACCACCTGCAATCTGTTCTTCGCTTCCGGAGTCCTGAGCGTCGTAGCGGGTGCATTTATCCTCATTGCTGTGATCTGGAACCACCACTCCGTGATGAATGAAGAGGGCATACACTTCCCGCCATCCTTCCACATTCCCTTCAGGCCGGACCGGCAGGAGACGGGCAGCGCCGTGCCCCTGGCAGTTCTGGCTGCCTTCCTCATGCTGTTGAGTGGGCTGCTTACCATCTCTTTCCAGCTGCCCCCCAACATCCACGTGTACCCCGAAGTCTCGCAAGTGTGAAATTCCCGGTTGCATAGCTTTGGGAATCCATGAGACCCGCTTATGGGGGTGAAGTGTTATCAGGATGCTCTATGAAATAGTTCCAAGGCAAAGTTCATTCTGAGCAGAAAGTGGCCATTGGCTTCTATGTCCAAATTGGGCTCATTGGTTAAGGAACTTTCATTAAAAAAAATTCCAAAATACCCCACTGTATACCTGTCTTACTGAATCTGGATTTTAATTATTATTGGGTAAGTAATCAATGCTGGACACCTACTGTGTGGAAATGAGAGTTGCTGGGATTCTCACGGCTCCCTCTCAAACGCCCACTAAAAACAACCGGCCTGACCTTCCATGGCATGGCCCTAACACCTCTCCGCCACATGCAGGTCCCCACATGAGCAAGAGCAGAACAGCGGAAGGAATCTCCCTTCCACTATCAGACTCAACAGTTACCGTGAAGTGGCCATATTCGCTTTGTCTCTCCTTCCTTCCCTTCTTTTCATCTATTATTCTTTCTCCAAAGAAGTTAAACGCAAACACCAGACTTCACGTTCCTTCAGCCCTATGCACTTCAAAATTATTCTCTAAAAAAAGGACATTTCCACCCTAACCTGTTTGGCTCAGTGGATAGAGTGCTGGCCTGCGGACTGAATGGTCCCAGGTTCGATTCCCACCAAGGGCATGTACCTTGGTTTCGGGCACATCCCCAGTAGGGAGGTGTGCAGGAGGCAGCTGATCGATGTTTCTCCTTCATTGATGTTTCGAACTCTCTATCCCTCTCCCTTCCTCTCTGTAAAAAAAATCAATTATATATATATATATATATATATATTTAAAAAAGGACATTTCCTTGCATAACCATAGTATATCTTTAAAGTTAACAACTATTTCTTTTTTAAAATAAATCTTTATTGTTTAGATTATTACAGTTGTTCCTCTTTTTTCTCCCTATAGCTCCCCTCTACCCAGTTCCCACCTTACCCAATGCCCTTACCACCCCCCCCATTGCCTTCATCCATAGGTGTTCAATTTTTGTCCAGTCTCTTCCTGCACCCCCCACACACCCTTTCCCCTGAGAATTATCAGTCCACCCCCTTTCTTATGCTCCTGATTCTATTACATTCACCAGTTTATTCTGTTCATCAGATTTTTTATTCACTTGATTTTTAGATTCACTTGTTGATATATATGCATTTGTTGTCACTTTGTTGTTCATAACTTTTATCTTTACCTTTTTCTTCTTCCTCTTCTTAAAGAATACCCTTCAGCATTTCATATAATCCTGGTTTGGTGGTGATGAACTCCTTTAGCTTTTTCTTATCTGTGAAGCTCTTTATCTGACCTTCAATTCTAAATGATAGCTTTGCTGGGTAGAGTAATCTTGGTTGTAGGTACTTGCTATTCATCACTTTGAATATTTCTTGCCACCCCCTTCTGGCCTGCATAGTTTCTGTTGAGAAATTGGCTGACAGTCGTATGGGTACTCCCTTGTAGGTAACTAACTGTTTTTCTCTTGCTGCTTTTAATATTCTCTCTTGCCTTTTACCCTTGGCATTTTAATTATGATGTGTCTTGGTATGGTCCTCTTTGGATTCCTTTTGTTTGGGGTTCTCTGCACTCCTGGACTTGTAAGTCTATTTCTTTCACCAGGTAGGGGAAGTTTTCTGTCATCATTTCTTCAAATAGGTTTTCAATTATCTTGCTCTCTCTCTTCTTGTGGTACCCTCATAATTCGGATGTTTGTATGCTTGAGGTTGTCCCAGAGGTTCCTTACACTGTCTTCATATGTTTGGATTCTTTTTTTTTTTTCTTTTTCGGTTGGGTGTTTTTTGCTTCTTTGTATTTCAAATCTTTGATTGATTCTTGGGATCCTCTCGTCTGCTGTTGGATCTCTGTATATTATTCTTTATTTCAGGTAATGTATGCTTAATTTCTAATTGGTCCTTTTTCATATCCTTGAATGTCTCACTAAATTTATCGGAGGTTTCTAGAAGATTCTTAAGTAACCTTATAACCATGGTTTTGAACTCTATATCCAGTATTTTGCTTTCCTCCATTTCTTTCATTTGTGACATGTTTGTCTCCGCATTTTGGCTGCTTCCCTGTGTTGATAGAGTGGCTTTGTGTCCTATAGGGCCCAGTGGCTCAGCCTCCCTAATTACCTGAAGTGGACAATTTTGGTGTACCCCTTTGTGGGCTGTGTGCACTGTCTTGTTGTAGTTAACTTTGATTGCTGTTGGTATCACTGGGAGGAATTGACCTCCAGGTCAATTAGCTGTAAGGACCAGTTGTGTCTACAGTGGGAAAACTTCTGTGCTGGAGACACCCTTATGGGGCAGGACTTGCTTCAGTGGGGCTTTGGTGCTCATTGAGTCTGCCCCCTGAGTGTGTCTCTCATGGATCTGAAGAGTTGTAACCTGGTGTGGTCTCACTCTGACCACTGTGTACACTGGCTCTTGGGTCTCCAAGGAGGTGCAAAGTCAACCACTGCCTGAGGCCACCCACCAGGAGCTACAGAGAGATCTGCAGATTCCTCCTCTTTGTCTGGGGTTTGGAGGTGCCCAGATGAGGCCCAGCTATGAAGCAATGCAGGCTGCTGTTGAGCCTTAGGCCTTCTTTTGGAAGTTCTGGGGCTCTCTGACCTAGCTGCAGTTTGTTATGTTTTAGATTGCAAAAGGCAAGGCCTTTTATATGCAAAAACTTCTGCATACAGCTTGGGTGGGATTGTAAATTGGCTGGGGCAGTGTCTCAGGGAATCACCTGGGTGGAGCAAACAGCACTGGTTCCCTGTCAGCCCTGCCCTGGAGAATTCCCTGGGTCTGTGTGTCCTGAGGCTCAGTCCAGGAAGAATGATCACTGCGAGCACCTCTGAGAGAAAGCCGTCCTCGTGTTCCGGCCCAATGCCAGACAGTCCAGTTTCTCCGCTTATGAGTCTGGGTCCCAGAGTCTCGCCCGGAACTAGAGTTCAGAGCAGTCCGGAGCTTGTAGCTCCCTCCCGATTGAAAAAGACAGCAGTGTACCCGGTTGCCAGCCCGTTTCGTGCACCTCCATACCTCCGTACCTCCGCTCTTCCGCCCCTCCACACCTCCTACCAGTCTCAATGCACTTTTCTCTTTCCTTCTAGTTGTTGAACTTCCACTCAGCCAGCCTTACCGTGGTTCTGGATGATATTTGTTTTATCTTTTAGTTGTAGTTTTGATGTGGTTGTTCGAGGCAGCAAGTTCAGGTGTTTACTTATGCCGTTATCTTGGTTCCTCCCCAACTATTTCTTATGAACATCAAAGAAGTATCAGATTTTTAAATGCTTCAAAAGTAATTCTACACTTTTATTTATTTCTTCATTTTTGCATAAGGTGTTCACTCTGCCTCTTAAGTTTTAATTATTTTTTTAAGAGAGGGGAGCTCTTTTTTTAAAAAAAATTTTCATTGATTTCAGAGCAGAATGAAGAGGGAGAGATAGAAACATCAATGACGAGAGACAATCATCGATTGGCTGCCTCTTACACATCCCCACTGGGATAAAGCCCCCAGTCAGGAATAAAACCGTGGTGGATGCCCAATCACTGAACCACGCCGGCTATGCTGAAATGAGCTTCTTCTCAAAGAGTATTTAAGTCTCTGAGCGGACAGTGTTTAAAAAAAATCCCCCCCCCCCCCGTGCATACCTCTATCAGCTATTTAAATACGTGTCCAAAGTCATTGCCTGTGGACCCTAGAATGTTTAATGGAACCTTTGCCTCTGGGCTTTGAATCCCATCTGTGGGCCATGAAGTCTTCCCTCTTCCCTCTGACGGAGCGAGTGTACAGTGGTGGAAGCCTTCTGTAGGAAATGTCCCTTCGCTGCCTGCCATGATTTGCACACCATCCTTAGAACTGGGAGGAAGTCACAGCCTCTGCATTGAGTTAGAGACCCTGGCTCCCTTCCCAGGGGTTTGAAAGGGGCCTCTGCCTCCCCTGGGACGTTCAGGGCTGGCCTTGGGCCGAGTCTGACCCATTCTCCATGCAGGTCTGGGATGGCTGGGAAATGGCTCCTAGGGAAACAGCTGTAGTCGGTCTCATTTTTTACAAAAGTACATATTCATTGATTTTACAGAGAGGAAGGGAGAGGGATAGAGAGTTAGAAACATCTATGAGAGAGAAACACTGATCAGCTGCCTCCTGCACGCTCCCTACTAGGGATGGAGCCCGCAACCAAGGTACATGCCCTTGACCAGAATCAAACCCGGGACCCTTCGCTCCATGGGGCGACGCTCTACCCACTGAGCCCGGTTTGAAAGAGGATGTGTGTTATTTAAGTGAGTCAACCCTCTGGTTATTTGAAGAAAGAAGCTCTTGGGAGACATGCTTCTGATGAGGACCCTGATACTGGAACCCGATACCCTGCGGAGGGCGGCGCCCCCGCCTCCTGCTGGTCACTCGGGGGAATGACAGAACCGCTGGGGCTGAGGAAAGAGGTCTCTTGACCCCTCTTGGCCTTCACTGTCAACAGAGAGCAAGCAGACAGGTCATGAGGTTCAGACACAGAAGGTGAGGCGGCCACCAGGCGGGGTCTGCTCTGGGACAGCGGGGAAAGGAGTTCCAAGCCCCTGTCAAGGGCTCTTTGGAATGACTGTTTAAGGGATGCACTTTATTATTTATTCACAGGAATAAGGCAAGGGAACGTGTCCTGTGCATTTCCACGGGTGCAGCACCGCGAGGGCCCCTGAGGGCGGTGGCATTTCTCTCCTTCTTCTCCTCCCTGGGAATCCTCCAAGGTGCCCA
>NW_005871590.1:330838-365397 GCF_000147115.1 Myotis lucifugus | reverse complement strand
CCCCGGGTCATGTGTCCCATGGGGACAGTAAATGTGCAACTGGAGGCAGTCGGGTGCCGCCACATTTAAGGTAGAGAGAGGGGGAGGGGAGGGGAGCTCTGCAAGTGAAACAGAACAGAGGCTCCCGACAGGACCTGGGTCAGCTTCCCCGCACCGTCCTGGGCCGAGGACCGTTCAGCGAGGCCGCCCCGTGGCCTGGCCCTGGCTACCATCACGACACACTTTCTCCCCATCATGGTGGCCCTTCCTCCAGGCTTTCTACTTAAGACTCTGATGAATTACAGTGACTATCTGGTCTAAGACCTCAAAAAGGACATTTCTATTGTAGAAAGACTTCAACTCTTTTTTAAAAATTTATTTTTATTGTTTTCAGATAGGAAGGGTGAGGGAGAGAGAGAGAAACATCAATGATGACAGAGAATCATGGATCAGCTGCCTCCTGCCTGCCCTACACTGGGGATGGAGCCCACAACTAGGGCATGTGCCCTTGACCAGAATAGAAACCAGGACACTTCAGTATCCAGGCCAATGCTCTATACCCGTGGTTGGCAAACTGTGGCTTGCAAGCTACATGCGGCTCTTTGGCCCCTTGAGTGTGGCTCTTCCTAAGCCTTAGGAGAACCCTAATTAAGTTAATGATGTACCTACCTATATAGTTTAAGTTTAAAAAATTGGACTCTCAAAAGAAATTTCAATTGTTGTACTGTTGATATTTGGCTCTGTTGACTAATGACTTTGCCAACCACTGCTGTATACTGAGCCAAACCAGCCAGGGCAAGACTTCAACTCTTGAAGACCTGTTCCGTGACTCTGGCCCTTTAAGGAGACTATTATCACAGGCCTGCAGACCAGCCCTGGGAGCCATGGAAACATAAGAATGTTTGGTTTCCTTATCTCTGTTACAGCTTGGCAGTGGCTACCATTTGTACCTCTGAGACGTTCTCCTCTTGCCTTTTTGTATTGGTTGGGTAATCATTGCGCTTTATTCTTCACCCTGGTTAAGAAAGCCCTGAGATTTATTGGGGGGGGGCAGCCCATCACTTTATTTAATGCTTTTATTTGCTCTGTGAACAGGTAAACGGTCATCAATGGTCTTACAGGAGAGATGAACCCAGGCCACCTTCCTTCCTTCCTTCCTTCCTTCCTTCCTTCCTTCCTTCCTTCCTTCCTTCCTTCCTTCCTTCCTTCTCTCCTTCCTTCTTTTTTCTTCCTTTCTACTTTCTTCCTTTTCTTTCTTCCTTCCTTCCTCCCTTCTTTCCTTCCTTTCTCCTTCCTTCCTACATTCTTTCCATCTTTCCTACCTTCTCTCCTTTCTTCCCTCCCTTCCCTCCCTCCTTCCTTTTCTTTTCTTCCCAAATGATCCCCCTCCCTTTCTTCCTTCCTTTCTTCCTTTCATCTTTCCTTCCTTTCTTTCTTCCTTCCTTCCCTCCTTCCATCCTTTCATTCTTCCCTCATTCCTTCCTACCTTCTCCCCTTTCTTTCTTCCTTTTTTCCTTCCTTCCTTCCAGACATCCTTCTTTTCTTCTATCCTTTTTTCCTTGCTTCCATCCTTTTTTCTACCTTCCTTCCTTCCATCCTTCCTTCCATCTTTCCATCCTTCCTTCCACCAATCCATCCTTCCTTCCTTCTATCCTTCCTTCCCTCCATCCTTCTTTCCTTTTTCCATCCATCCTTCCTTTCTTCTTTCCATTCATCCTTCCTTCCTTGCCTGCATCCTTCCTTCCTTCCTTCTTTTCATCATTTCTTCCTTCCATCCATCCTTCCTTTCTTTCTCTTCCTTCCTCCTTCCTTCTCTCCATCCACCCATCATTCCTTCCTTTCTTTCAACCTTCCTTTTGTCCTTCCTTTCTTCCTTTTTTTGCTTGCTTCCTTCCTTTTTTATAATATTTGTCTTTTTAAAAATATGTTTTTCTTGATTTTAGAGAGAGAGGGGAAGGGAGAGGGAGACAGAGAAACATCAATGATGAGATAGCAACATTGATTGACTTCCTCCTACATGCCACCTATTGGGGATTGAGCCCGCCACCCAGGCATGTCCCTGACTATGAACCTCCTGGTTCTTAGGTCAATGCTCAATCAGTGAGTCACACTGGCCTGTCTGAATTCCATCCCTTTTCAAGGCTGAGTAATATTCCACTGCGTGGATAGACCACGTATTGTCTATGCACTCATCCGAAATGAACATTGGGTTGTTTCCACCTCTTAGCTATTGTGAATAACGTTGCTATGAGCATGCGTTTGCAACTATCTGCTTGTACCCCTGCTTCCCTTTCTTTGGGGTATAAATCCAGAAGTGGGGCTGCTGTACCAAATGCTAATTGTATGCTTCGTTTGTTTTGAGGAGTCTCCATACCATTTTCCACAGCAGCTGCACCATGTTATACTCCCATCAGCAATGCACAGTGATTCCATTTCCTCCACATTCTTGCCAAAACTTGCTTTTTTGTTGTTGTTGGTAAAGTATCAGCTTTTAAAGGTATTTAATCACATCGAGGTAAAGGTGACAAGGAAGCAAGTATTTTTTTTAAGCAAGTATTTTTTATTTTCCCATATGCTGTTGTCCTTCAAGATTCACTTTATTTTTTTAAAAAAAATATTTTTATTGATTTTTTTTTTTCAGAGAGAGAGGAAGGGAGAGAGAGGAGAGAGAAACATAGAAGATTGGCTACCTCCTGCACGCCTCCTACCAGGAATCAAACCCACAACCCAGGCATGTGCCCAGACTGGGAATCAAACCAGCAACCTTTGGGTGCATGGGATGATGCGCAACCAACTGAACCACACCAACCACGGCCACTTTCATTTTCAATAGGACATAGAGAAGGCCACATATGGCCAGCATTAAAACTAACATGGGATTTGTGTTTTCATTGATACTCTTTTTTCATTGTTGTTAATCCTTACCTGAGGATATTTTTCCCATTGATTTTTAGAATGGAAGAGAGGGAAGGAGGGGGGAGAGAGAAAAGAGAGAGAGAAACATTATGAGAGAGACACATCATTTGGTTGCCTCCCATATGCTTCTTGAACAGGGCCAGGGATCAGACCTGCAACCCAGGTACATGCCCTTGACCGGGAATTGAACCCGAGACCCTTCAGTGTGCGGGCTGATGCTGTAACCATTGAGCACACCAGCCAGGGCTCATTGATACTCTTTTGATGTGAATAAATGCCACTCGATATTAGGACTGCCAGAAAGCACAGTGTCAACAGCAACGGCTTAGGAGACTGGGTGGGCTGTTTATATCTGTGGGACCTTGAGTAGGTTACTTAACCTCTCTGTGCTCATCTATAAAATGGGATCACCACTGTCTGTGTCACGTTGGGCGGTCACGAGGACTGAAGGCGTTAATATTCATACGGTGCTTGAAGTGGGCACGGCCCATGCAGAGCACAGGGTACAGGGAAGAAGTCTTTGGTGCGGGGAGGGCTTTGCCGGGCTTGGTTCCGAGACCCGCCCTCTACCTGACCACAGCTCTCCCACTGCAGGGGTTCCTCTCTCCTGGTGGACCGTTTCCTGTTAGCTGCACCCTCCCCTCCCGTCCACGTTTCCCGCTGCTCCGAAGATCGCCCGCCGTCCGATCTCCTGAACATGCCCCTCCCAAAGGACTACTGGTAAAATGTCTGAATCAGATACACGGGGTCTTTCCATTTGGTCTTGAGGAAAGACAGGTCCCCAGGCCCCAGGTGCAGACACAGACCCACCCAAACGTCCCCCGGCTGCCAGCACAACCTTCTCCTTCCGGACTCCCTCACTCGGCCAAGCCCACCGGGCTTGGTCCACTCCCTCAGCCTCCGTTGGCAGGAGGAGGCATTATGTCTGCAGCGTGAGGTCGTCAGACTGGCCGTCAACCCACCCCATCTTGGGAGGGAATGTCCCCAGGGGTGACACGTAGATGGCACGTTCCCCTGGGGACAGTGGGGCAGCCGATACTCCGTTGGGCATGTCAGGCTTCCCAGCAGGGAGCTAGGGTTTGGAGGTGCCGAGCAGCATCTGCCTGGGCAGCTGCCTGTGGGATCCTTTCTGGGCGGACCCCGCCTCCTTCCCTTGTGTTAATCAGCAGAGAGGGGCCTGGGAACCTCACTTTCTGGTTAGCCCAGCAGCTGCTCCCAAGGATTCAAATCAAAACAGATCCAGCCCTAGCCAGTGTGGCTCAGTGGATAGAGCGTCGGCCTGCGGACTGAAGGGTCCCGGGTTCAACTCCGGTCAAGGGCACATGCCCAGGATGTGGGCTCCATTCCCAGTGGGGGGACGTGCAGGAGGCAACCGATCAGTGATTCTCATCATTGATGTTTCTCTCTCTCCTCCCTTCCTCTCTGAACTAAAATATATACAGTGGGGTCTTGACTTACGAGTGTCCCGACTAACGAGTTTTTTGAGATACCAGCTGTCTCTCGGCTGATTTTTTGCATTGAGTTGATAGAGTAATTTGAGTTAACGAGCTCCTTAACAAGCTCAGTCTCGGAACGAATTAAACTCGTAAGTCAAGGCCCCACTGTATGTGTATATATATATATATATATATATATATATATATATATATATATAGCGAGAGAGAGAGAGAGAGAGAGAACACTAATTAAAGGCCAATATGTACGTAGACCTCTTAAATATGTGGCTTAGACAAGAAGAACAAGGGGACAGGGCTAGCTAGCACTGCTACCCGTGGCTCACGGCGTCTGTTTGTTTTTTCTCTCTGCTGCTGCCTCGCCTTCAGGAAGCCTTGGGGGACGCCCTTGCTTCTCAAAAGCCTGGCCGTCGTCCTGGCTTATGTGTCCTGGGCCTTCAGCATGGGCATAGCCAACAGCCGCTCCTGGCGCGTGTGGGAATTCAACAGCCAGAGCATCGCCGTCATGTACATTGGACTTTGGGAAACTTATTACGTCGAAACCTTTAACGTGACCGGCCTGAACCTGAATGTGTCCGTGTCCGCCAAGCTCAACGCGAGCTGGGGCATTCCGGATGAGATCTACTACGGCCAGGACCTGCTGCTGCTGGCCAACTTCCTGGCGCCCGTGGCCCTGGTGTTCAGCACGCTGGCCGTCTGGGCCAGCTGGACCCGCTCCCCGTACCCCCTCTTCTTCCGCTCCTGCTACAACACTGCCGCCGTCCATCTCTTCCTCAGCTGCTTCTGCCTCACGCTCACCGTGGCCTGGAACTTCATCGTCGACCTTTTCGGCCAAACCACCCTGGAGTTTCCACAGAAGTTTCCTGTGAGCAAAGAGATGATCTCCAGTAAGCGTATCTCCTACGTGCTGCCGCTGGGCGTCCTGGCCTGCATCTTCTCGCTCGTCGGCGCCATTATCTTCGTCATGGACAGCTGCGCCATGGAGGAGGAGAAGGAGGAGGAGCCCAAACTGTTGATGCCAATGGTCTGAATGGAGGGCCCGCTCTCCGCCATGGCTGGCAGGCACTTTCCTGAAGAAATGTCCTGTGTACGCTTCATAGTGTTGTTACCATTTAGGCGTTTCAAATAAAACAGGCTTGGCTTTCCAGGGTGTCTCTGAAGCTCGTATTCTCCTCCCCTGCTCCCTTCTGCAAGCTGCTCCTTTCTTGGGAGCTGCTCACATGCTGAAACCTGTAGGCAAACATATTCTGTATCTATGGTCACAACGCAAAGGCCCTGGCCGGTGTGGCTCAGTGGTTGAGCATCGCCCCACACACCAGATGGTGGCCGGTTCAATTCCGGGTCAGGGCACATGCCCGGGTTTTGGGCTTGATCCCCAGGAGGGGGCGTGCAGGAGGCAGCCGACCCCTGATTCTCTCTCATCACTGATGTTTCTCTCTCTCTCCCTCTCCCTTCCTCTCTGACGTCAATAAATAACCTACAGAGTCCACACCTCAGGCGAGCAGTGAGACGTGCGTAAGTTGAAGTGCGTCCAGGCCAGCAGTGGGGCCTGGGAGTGAGACCAGGCGAGGCCGCACATGGGCTGTGAAGAGCCGGCCGTGTGCGGTCATCGGCCGGGACCCGCTCACGCCTGACACGGCTGCAGCCGGGAGCTCGTGGGCAGCGGCCAGCAGAAGCGCCCTCTGACCTCTGAGCGGAGCCTGGAAGGACGGCGCTGCAGTGAGTGGAGGGAAGAGCAGTGGGCTCCGATCCCAGAGGCTGCTTACAGGTCCTGGTCCCCTGGCCGCCGAGTCCCGGCTTGTGCCCTGGAGGGACCTGCTGATACGGTGACATGGCCACAGTGACAGGCACAGGGGCCCGGAGCCTCCGGGGTTGGCGAGCAGGGGGGCCAGGGTTGGCGAGCAGGGGGGCCACACGCATCAGCGGCAGAGCCCTCCCGGCTCCCAGTCCAGCTCCGCTCCATCTGGCCGAGGGCAGCGCCGGGCCTGGCTCTGACTGTGCAATGGGCAGGCTGGGCTGGGCTGGCCCCCTGGGCACAGGCTGGGCGGCAGGGAGGACTCTACCTTCTGCAGGAACAGGAACCAGCCAGCAGAGGGCGACAGTCTCCCACCTCCGAAGACAGGCAGCTGGGCTAGAGGGGGTGGTGGGGGGAAGACCACACCTGGTTCCCCTTCAGCAGGGTCAGGGGGAGGCTGAGCGAGGGCTCTGGGGCCAGGTGGGCACCCAGCTGCCCTGGGAGGCCTGTGCCGCCTGCCACTCTGCAGACGGGTCCCCTCCAGTGGCCGCACTGCGCAGGCCGAGCCCTCCAGGAGCTGGACGCCAGCACAGACTTGGTGCTCAGGGCATTCGGGGGTGTGGGGAGAAGCAAGCAGAGTGCCCACCTGGGGTCTGCACCCCTCTGTCTAAGGGGGTTTGAGGGCCCTGGGGCTGCAGGCAGGACCTGGGGGATTGGTGAGCGGCTGGGGCCCGGACTCAGCAGGTCCCTGGAGCTGCAGGGAGCGCGGAGGGTGCTGTGCGAGGCATGGGGGCTCCAGGGGGTGAGAGAGGCTGCCACCGAGGTGGGGTGGCATCAGGGACTTGGACCAGGAGGCACCGGGGCAGAGCCACGCCTCACAGAGCAAATGCAGGAAGTCAGCCGGTTTGCAGACCCCGAATCCATTTCTTTTCGAGGTAAAACAAAATCTGCCAGAGAGGCAGGCGGCGGAAGCCAGGCCCAGGAAAAATGCTAGTGATGGCGCTTTGTCATCTAAGCCACAGACAGGGGGGCGCGGGGAGGCGGGGCGTTCTCCACGCAAGGCCCTCACCCCAATGCAGCCGGACAATGCCAAGGTCACCAGCTGGGTGGGACAAAGAGAGCAGCCCGCCCAAGGGCACTGGTGCAATGACAGGACCCCTGACCGCTGGGGGTGGAGGGGCTGGGGGAAAGGGTGAAGCCCATCAGAGCAATGGCCACAGGGTGAGGGGCCGCTTACCCGGAGGTCGCAGGTAAAGGAGACACAGACTCTGGGCAGCCCAGGGTTCCGTTTTCAGCTCTGCCCTTTAACTCTGTGTGCCCTTGAGAAAGTTGCTCGCCCTCTCTGTGCTGCAGTAGCCTCACCTGTTTCATGGGCCACAGCTGCTCCGCACAGGAGAGTGGGGTGATTGTGTGTGTGTGTGTGTGTGTGTGTGTGTGTGTGTGTGTGTGTGCCCCGCTTGCCCTGAGGGCTTTCCGCTTCCTAGTCAGCACCCGGGCCTCACCCCCTCCCTCCCCCAGCCTCCAGGGACGGCACAGGCCCCTCTGGACCTCTGGCATGGACTCTGGCCGGGCCACTGCTCTCCAGTCTCCTTTCAATCCCAGCTGTCACAGCCCAGCAGGAAAGAGATGGCACGCCCAAAGGATTTTCTGGAAGGACTTTGGCAAAGGGACTGTTGACAGATGTGAGAGCCGGGGCAGCAGCCAACCCGGGAGGTGGCACCGCAGAGACAGAGACCCTCCAAGGTCTCAAGGGGGCGGGGCCATGTGAACATGCAGGATGGGCACGTGACCAACCAGAAGTGGACAAGGGGGTGGGCCATGTGATCAACTGGAAGTGAGCACGTGAATAAGGGTGTGGGCCTCGTGATGGTGAGCAAGGGGGCAGGGCCATGTGACGATTGAAGGGATGCGGCCAGGATCCCCCAGAAGCTGAAGAGGCAGGAAGGACCCTCCCTGGAGCCCTCGGAGGGAGCACAGCCCCCGACACCCTGATTTCAGATTCTGGCCCCAGAACCGGGAGAGCCCCTGTTCCTGTGGGTTAGGCCGGTCTTAGTCATCGGAGCCGCAGCCCCAGGAAACGGGCCCCTCCTTGTCCCTCCTTTTGGGGCTTTGACCAGGTTCTGGGAACAGCTGAGCCCTGTGCCCCAGTAGGGGGACCCCCTAGACCTCTCACTGCGGGGCTCACAGGGAGACCCATCCCTGTACCTGTGCCTGTGCCCTGCCTCCCGCTCCCCCGGGGGCACCTGGGCAGTGACGTGCAGTGGGCACACCAGGCGGGCTGCTGGGTGGGAAGCGCAGGCCGCGTGGCTGCCACCTGGCCGACCCCCCAGCGGCAGATGGTGCAGGGTCCTCCCCAGCCCCGCCCTCACCTCCCGGCCTTCCCCCTCATGAATCCAGCCCGGGCCTCGGCTCCCTGGAGCACCCGGGTTGACAGGAGCCAGCAACTGGGTTGTGGTGCCCGTATTCCAGAATCTAGATGCCAAAACGGAGGCTCAGAGAGGGGAGCAGAGGGCCCTACCCCCAGCCCCCCTCCCCCCTCCACTCAGCCCAGCTCACAGGTGCTCCCCCAGCTGCCTCCTGGTTGCCATGGTGTGGGAGGAGGAGGAGGAGGAGGAGGAGGAGGAGGAGGAGGAGGAGGCAAAGGAAGTGGAGGAGGAGGAGATTTCTGGGAAGCAATCCCCAAATTCACACCAGCTGGCCCCGCCTTCCTCATCCCTCTCTCCAGCGTCAAAGCCTCCTTTTGGGCAGGTAAGCTGGGGGTGGGGGGTGGCTCTTCCTGGCCAGGCAGCCAGGAGCAAAGGAGGTCACGGAGGCCGCGGGTCCAGGTAGTGGGTTCTGGGACCCCCACCTCACCCAGCTGATTTCCTGGGCCTGGGCTCCATCGCCCTCCCCCAGTTCCCAGACCAGGCGGCTGTTTCCTGCCTCCCTGCCTCCCTGCCTCCCTGCCTCCGCACATGCAGTTCTCTCCACCTGGAAGGCCTTTCCTCGTCCTTCAGGTCCCAGCTCGGCTTTAACTCCCCTGGAGAACCTTCCCTGAGTCCCTCAGGGCGCTCCCTGCATCCTGCACCCCCCCCCCCAGTCACAGCCATTTTCTGGGTGATGCTCTCTGGGGGTGGTGAGGTCTTGGGGTGCTAGCTCTGCCTTTGTGCCCCAGCCCCCGGCACAGACAGGTGCTCAGTAAATCCAGAAGGAAGGGAAGGAAGGGGGGAGTGGAGGGAGCAAGGGAACCTGTCATAGGATCGGAGAGGATCTGGACCGTTAGCACCTGGCACGGGGCTGGGCACGGATCAAAGCCCACTCCCTTCCCGCTGCCTCCACCTGAGCCTGGGCCGCAGCACCTTCCGCCTCCTCCGATTTGGAGCCGGCTCAGGGGTCGTCTCCACACCCGCAGGCCTGTGTCTGCTGCCCATTAGGATGCGAGGTCATGACCCCAGGAGGCAGACGGGCACCTGACTTCATAAGGAGCTGGTGTGTTAGGGAGAAAGGCCTCCATTCTCGGAAATCCCAAACTGTGGGAGCTTGCCAGGGCCTGAGGGCTGACCTTGAGCAAGGGTTTTCCCCCTGAATACTTTCTGCAAACCAAGCCTTACCTGCTGCCATTATATAAAACAGATGGAAGCTAAGCTGCTTGGGGCAAAGGGGTGGGTGTTGGAGGCGCCTGGGAGAGGGGCGGGGGAGATGGGGGTTGGGGTTGGTCCTGGCGGTGGGAGGGGGCAGCCAGGAGGGAGGGGGAGCCCTGGGAGCCCTGGGCTGACATCTACTAACCGTACAGAAGGGCTTCAATGTTCAGAACTGCGTGTTCATGCCCGTGTGGCTGGGCCAACGAACTCATCTTTCACAGCAAGAAGTCAGTCTATACACACAATGTCCATCGTGCCCAAAGCTGTTCAGTCTACCAATCCATGAACCCGGTATATTCCTCCACTTGTTTAGTACGTGCTCTTTCTAGAAAATTGAGAGTAATGTTTACTTATTTCTTTTTAACGTTATATGTTTTTCATTTTTTACAATTTTAATTTTTACTTGAATTTTACAAAAGAAAAAGAAAGAGAAGTTGATGGAATTGCTGAATTCATAGAAATATTTCCTCTAGACAAGAGAGACTTCCCCTAAAATATCCCTTCAAGATTAAAAACAACAACAGTGAGAACGTTAAAGGTTGAAGTCATTATGATTTTCTCCAAGGACATGTTTTCTTGCCCCAGGCAATGTATCAGTGAAAATTCTGCTCTGTGAGATGTCTAGGATTTTTAAGAAAATATTTTATTGATTTTTTACAGAGAGGAAGAGAGAGGTATAGAGAGTTAGAAACATCGATGAGAAAGAAACATAGGATCTTTATGGTTTCATGACTTACATTGAAGTAATTTATCCATTTTGAGTTTATTCTTGTGTATGGTGTAAGTTAGAAGTCTAGTTTCATTTTTTGCATGTACCTGTCCAATTTTCCCAGCACCATTTATTGAAGAGGCTGTCTTTACTCCATTGTATGCTCTTGCCTCCTTTGTCAAATATTAATTGAGCATAATGGCTTGGGTAGATTTCTGGGTTCTCTGTTCTGTTCCATTGATCTGTATGCCTGTTCTTGTGCTACTACCAGACTGTTTTGATTACAATGGCTTTGTGGTATAACTTGATTTTTAGTATTGTGATCTCTTCAACTTTGTTCTATCTCAAGATTGCTTCAGCATGGTTCCATATAAATTTTCTATGTACAATATCATGTCATCTGTGAATAATGACAGTTTTACTTTCTCCTTTCCAATTTGGATAACTTTTTTTCTTCTCTGATCACTGTGGCTAGGACTTTCAGTACTATGTTGAATAGGAGTGGTGAAAGCAACATTCCTGTCTTATTCCTGTTCTTAGGGCAAATGGATTTAGTTTTTGCTGTTTACTATGATGTTAGCTGTACGTTTGTCATATATGATCTTTATTATGTTGAGGTATGATTCCCTCTATTCCCACTTTACTGAGAGTTTTTATCAAAAATGGTTGTTTGCCCAGCCAGTGTGGCTCAATGGTTGAGCTTTGACCTATAAATCAGGAGGTCAGGGGTTGATTCCTGGTCAGGGCACGTGATTGGGTTATGGGCTCGATCTCCAGTATGGGCATGCAGGAGGCAGCTAATCAATGGTTGTCTCTCATCATTGATGTTTCTCTCTCTCTCCCTTTCTCTCTAAAATCAATAAAAATATATATTTTAAAAAATTGGTGTTGGCTTTTGGGGTGAATACGCTTTTTCTGTGTCTATTGATATGATCATGTGATTTTTGTCTTTCAATTTGTTTATGTGATGTATCACATTTATAGATTTGTGAATATTGTACCAGCCTTGCATCCCTGGAATAAATCCCACTTGCTCATGGTGTATGATCCTTTTAATATATTGCTGGATCTGATTTGCTGATATTTTGTTGAGGATTTTAGCATCTATGTTCATAGGGACTTTGGCCTGTAATTCTCTTTCTTTGTATTGTCTTTATCTGGAATTAGGGTAATGCTGGCCTCATTGAAAGTGCTTGGAAGTGTGCCTTCCTCTTGAATTTTTGGAATAATTTTGAATAGGATAGGTGTAGTTCTTCTTTGAATGTTTAGTAAAACTCCCTTGTGAAGCCATCCGGACCTGGGCTTTTGTTTGCTGGAAGTTTTTTATTTTTTATTACGGCTTCAATTTCATCAGTGGTTATTGGCCTACTCAGGTTTTCTGATTCTTCCTGAGTTTTGGAAGATTCTATTTTTCTAGTAATATGTTCATTTCACCCAGGTTTTCCAGTTTGTCAGAATATAGTTGTTCATAGTATTTTTTTTTATGGTCCAATGCATTTCTGTGGGGTTAGTGGTTACTTCACCTCTTTTGTTTCTGATTTTGTTTATTTGGGTCCTCTCTCTTTGTTTCTTGATGAGTCTGGCTAGTGGTTATCAATCTTGTTTTTCTTTTCAAAGAACCAGCTTTTGGTTTTATTGATCTTTTGAATTGTGTGGGGGTTTTTTTTTTTGTCTCTGTCATTTATTTCTGTTCTGATCTTTATTGTTTCCTTCCTTCTACTTACTCTGGGCTTTTTTTGTTGTTGTCTTTCTAATTCTTTAAATTGTAGCGTTAGACAAATTATGAAAAGTTTTTCTTGTTGCTTTTTTTGTAGGTAGGACTGTAGTTTTTTTTGTGTGTGTGTTTTTTTTTATTTTTGAGGAACTTCCCTCTCAGGACTGCTTTCACTGCGTCCCATAGATTTTGGGTTGTTGTGTGTTAATTTTCATTTGTTTCCAGGAAGTTTTTAATTTCTTCCTTGATCTATTTAGTAACCCATTCATTGTTTAATAGCATGCTATTTAGCCTCCATGTGTTCGAATGTTTTTGAGAGTTTTTGCTGTAGTTGATTTCTAATTTCATGCCATATTGATCTGGTAAGATGCTTGACATAATTTTAATCTTCTTGAGCTTGTTAGTTTGTGTCCTAACATGTGGTCTATCTTTGAGAATGACCCATTTACATGTTCTTGTAGACAGCATATATATGGATCATGTGCACTTGAGAAGAATGTATATCCTGTAGCTTTGGGGTGAAATGTTCTGTAAATGTCAATTAATTCTGTCTGATCTAGTGTGTCATTTAGGATCGCTGTTTCCTTGTTGAGTTTTTGTCTCGAAGATCTATCCAGTGATGTCAGTAGGGTGTTAAAGCCCCCTACTATGATCGTATTGCCATCTATCTCTCCCTTAATATCCTCCAAAAGTTTTTTTAAAAAATATATTTAGGTGCTTCTATATTGGGCGCATATATGTTTACCAGAGTTATATCCTCTAGTTGGATCAATCCCTTTAGTATTATGAAGTGGCCTTCATTGTCTCTTGTTATGGCCTTCATTTTGAAGTCTATTTTGTCAGACATGAGTATTGATACCCCAGCTATTTTTTCATTTCCATTTGCATGAAAATTTTGCCCATGCCTTCACGCTCATCCTGTGTGAGTCCCTTGTTCTGAGGTGCGTCTCCTGTAGACAGCATGTATTTGGGTCACGTTTTCTTATCCACTCAGCTACCCTATGTCTTTTGATTGGAGCATGTAAGCCATTTATATTCAATCTTACTATTGATAGGTACTTATTTGTTGCCATTCTTATTCTTTGTGCCTGTGTTCCTCTCTTCCTTTCTATTTCTTCTTCTTACAACAGTCCATTTAGCATTTCTTGCAGTGCTGGAGTATTTTAAGAGGCTTGATCATAGGAAAGCAGAGCAAGAATCAAGTACCAAAACTAAGTTCAAGGTTAGCACTCAAATCGCCGAAATGTTGACTATATGGAGAGAACAACTGCACCTTGATCTCTCTCCCCTGTCCAGGAACTCAGAATCCTGAACCAATGGAAAGTGAAATGATGGGCGAGTTTCTCTTCCTTTGTACTCTTCTGGGTACTCTACATTTTCTAGAAAGAGCATATATTAATTTTTAACAATAAGTTATATATGGTATTTTTATCAATATGTGAAGAACACATGTTGTTTATAAATTTTTACATTCATAAAGCATTATTCTATTTTTCCACCAGGTGGCAGCATAAGCCCATCAAATAAATAGCAAAAATGGTTTCAGTATTTGTTCTGAAATTGAATGTGGCTGTTATAGTTCAGTGATTTTTAAAATTTTTAAATTTTTTATTGATCTTGGAGAGAGAGCACTTATTTGTTGTCCCACTTATGCATTCATTGGTTTATTCTTTTATGTGTGTGACCAGGGATCGAACAGGACACCTTCAAGTATCAGGATGACACTAACCAACTCCCCGCCCCGGCCAGGTCAATATCTATTAAATTTACAAATGCATGTAGCCATTGGTCATGACCCTGTTTGGAATTTACACTATTAAAAGAGGTATGTAATTTCACCAAATACATACATACATACCTAGTATGTATATTCATGTTCTATATATACAATGTTTATTGCAGCTTTTTTTTTATCATAGCAGAAAAGAAACCAAAAACCAAAAACAGGAGACAGAATCTAAAGATCTGAGCTGAGTCAAATTACTGGTATGTTTTTCTTTTTAAAATATATTTTATTAATTTTTTTTATAGAGAGGAAGGGAGAGGGATAGAGAGTTAGAAACATTGATGAGAGAGAAACATCGATCAGCTGCCTCCTGCACACTCCCCACCGGTTATGTGCCTGCAACCAAGGTACATGCCCTTGGCCGGAATCGAACCTGGGGCCCTTGAGTCCACAGGCTGACGCTCTATTCACTGAGCCAAACCGGTTAGGGCGGTATGTTTTTCTTTTAAGAGGCTTGATGATAGGGGACCAAAGCAAGAATTAAGTATCAAAAACAAGTTGAAGGTTAGCATATGTTTAGCAGAAAAGTTGGCTTTATACAGAGAAACCACTGCACCTAGATCTTTCTCTCTCCCCTGCCCAGGATTCAGAATCCTGAGCCAATGGAAAGTGAGATTGTGGGTGATTTTTGTTTGTATTTTCTCGGGTAATCTCAATGGTCTAGAATGTGCATGTAGTAGTTTTTAATGATAAATTATATGTAGTATATCAGTATGTAAAGAACACATCTGGATTTTATAAGTTAGTCTACATTCATGAAGCATTCTTCTCTATATCCACTGGGTGGCAGCATAAGCACATGAAATAAAAATGGTTTTAAGGTACTTGGTCTGAAATTGAAAATGGCTGTTACATAGTTCAGTTATTTTTAAAAAGTTCTTTATTTATAGGTTGATTTTGGAGAGATAGGGAGGAGGGTGGGGGAGAGAGAGAGGAACATCAATTTGTTGTTTCATTTATCTATGCATCCATTGGTTGATTCTCATATGAGCCCTGTGGGGGATTGAACCTGCCACCTTGGCATATCAGGATGACTTTCTAACCAAGTCAGCTACTGGCCAGGTCAGTAGGTATTAAATGTATAAATGCATGTAGCCACTGAGCAAGATCCTGGTATTAAATGTATAAATGCATGTAGCCACTGAGCAAGATCCTGTTTGGAATTTCCGCTATAGAAATAGATATGTAATTTCACAAAGATTATATATACAGTATATATATATATGATGTTCATTACAACATGTATAATAATAAAAGCATAATATGCTAATTAGACCAGACGTTCTTCCGGATGACCTTCTGGACGAAGCTGGGGCTGCAAAGGAAGCCCGGGTCCCGGGTGCCAGAGGGAAGCCGGTGCTGGCAGTGGGGGGAAGGAAGGCCTACTCTTGCACAAATTTCATGCATCGGGCCTCTAGTTTTATCATAACAAAATACCTGAACCAGGACACAGAACTTAAAGCAACCAAAGCATCTGAGCAGGGTCAGATTATTAGAGTGTTTTTAAAACAAGCTGATCATAGGTCAGCAGAGCAAGAAGCAAGTATCAAAACTAAGTTCAAAGTTAGCACTGAAAATGCAGAAAAGTTGACTTTATATGGAGAGAAACACTGTACCTTGATCTCTCTCCCCTGCCCAGGAACTCAGAATCCTGAACCAGCAGAAAGGGAGAGGATGGGTGAGTTTTTGTTTTTTCTACTTTTCGGGGCCCTTTAAATGTTCTAAAATGAGCAGGTGTTAATTTTAAATAATAAGTTATATGCAGTATCTTTATCAGTATGTAAAGAACACACCTGGAGTTTATTAAATTATTCTACATTCATAGAGCATTCTTCTATTTTCCCACTGGGTGGCAGCAGAAGCACATCAAATAGAAATGGTTTCACTGAACGTGGCTGTTATACAATTCACTGATATTTTTAGAGTTTTTTTCATTGATTGATTTTGGAGAGAGTGGAAGGGGAGAGAGAGAGAGAGAGAGAGAGAGAGAGATCCATTTGTTGTCCCACTTATTTATGCATTCATTGGTTGACTCTCATATGTGCCCTGATGGGGATTGAACCCACAGCCTTGGCGTGTGGGGATGACAGTCTAACCAACTCAGCTATCTGGACAGGTCAATATCAGTTCAATTTATAAACGCATGTAACTGTTCACCAAGTCCCTGTTTGGAATTTACACTACAGAAGGAGTTATATAATATCACCAGAATATATATATATTAGAGGCCCAGTGCATGGATTAATGCACTGGTGGGGTTCCGAGGCCTGGCCTGCACCCTCTTACAATCTGGGACCCCTCGGGGGATGTCGGAGAGCCGATTTTGGCCTGATCCCCACAGGCCAGGCCGAGGGACCCCACTGGTGCACAAATAGGGTGGGGGAGGGACCACAGGAGGACTCCAGGGCGTGTCTGGCCCATCTCGCCCAGTCCCGATCGGCCAGACCCCTGCAGCAAGCTAACCCCCTGGTGGTCAGTGCACATCATGGCGACTGGTCGAATGGTTGAATGAACAGTCGGACACTTAGCATATTAGGCTTTTATTACATAGGATACACACACGCACACACACACACACACACACACACACACATGTTCATATACTATATGTAAGATGTTCATTCCAACATTTTTAACAGTAATTTTTTAAATCCTCAGCCAAGGATATTTTCCCATTGTTTTTTTTTTTTTAAGAGAGAGAGAGGAAGGGAAGGAGAGAGAGAAAGCGATTGATGTGAAAGAGAACATTGTTTGGTTGCTTCCCACACGCACCCCAACCAGGCCAGGGATCAAACCTGCATCCCAGGTATGTGCCCTTGTCTTGGAATCGAACTCTAACCACTGTGAAAAGTGGCCAGACCCCAACATTTTTATCATAGCAAAACCCCCCAAAAAATTATAGACAAGAGACAAAGCTTGAAGCACCCATAGTACCTGAACAGGGTCAAATTGTTTTTTTGTTTTTTTTAAAGAGGCTTGATGTTAGGTGAGCAAATAAAAAATCAAGTACCAAGCCCGACCAGTGTTGCTCAGTGGTTGAGCATTGACCTATGAACCAGGAGGTCACGGGTTTGATTCCCGGTCAGGGCACATGCCCAGGATGCAGGCTCAATCCCCAGTGTGGGGTGTACAGGAGGCAACGGATCAATGATTGTCTCTAATCATTGATGTTTCTATCTCTTCCTCTCCCTTCCTCTCTGAAATAAAAAGATATTTTAAAAAATCAAGTATCAAAACCAAGTTCAAGGTTAGCAACCAAATAGCAGAAAAGTTGACTTTATACGGAGAGAACAACTGAACCTTGATTTCTCTCTCTCCTGCCCAGGAACTCAGAATCCTGGACCAATGGCAAAGGGAGATGATGGGTGAGTTCTTATTTCTTTGTGCTTTTCTGGGTACTCTACATTTTCTAGAATGTGCAGGTAGTATTTTTTAACAATGAGTTATATGTAGTATCTTTATCAATATGTAAAGAACACATCTGGATTTTATGAATTATTTTACATTTGTAAACCATTCTTCTATTTTTCCACTGGGTGGCAGCATAAGCCCATCAAATAAATAGCAAAAATGGTTTCAAGATACTTGGTCTGAAATTGAACATGGGTGTTACATGTATAGATCAGCGATTTTGACATGTTATTTGCACAAGCAAATGATTCATTAAATTGCTTATATTTCTGATAAAATGACTATATACATTCATTGTAAAAATTGGTCTAGGGGAGACAGCACAAGTCGCCTGTAGTCACATTACTCAGACGTAGCCACGGGTGTCAGTCTGGTATCTAAAGGTTTACTGAGGGGGAAATAGGAGTATCTGTAATACGATTAACAATAAAAATATATTTTAAAAAAGAAAAGTTTATAGACAGGTGCTGAAAAGAAGCTGCACATGCCCCCTATACAACTGTTTTCTAATCTACCCTCTCACATGAAATACCCCAAGCATTTCCCTTGTTCCCTGACTGCTTAGGGCTGGCGATTCTTAAAGGCTGCCCGGTGGACACATTGTAACTTGTTTAACAGATTTAAATTGGCCAGTTAGGCCGTTTTCACTGGCTTTAAAGAAAAGCTTTCCCATGTACAAAATATGCATGGGAAAATATAATGGCTGCCCAATTCATCACTATCGAATTGATGCCTTTTCATTTGTACTGTCTTCGCTTCAGATATTTTTAAGAAGGAAAAGTTTACAGGTCGAGTTTCCGGTCCTTCTATCCAACTAATTTCTCTCCTTCCACCCCAAAGTCACCTCCAATCTGAAGTTGGTGTTTATTTTTCCTATTCTTGATCTCAGGCTTTCATGCAAATGTTTGTTCCATAAGCAACGTAGCATTGTGTGAGTGTTTAAATGCTGCACATACATGTAATCCCGAGTGCATTTCTGTCTCCGCTTAACATTATGATTTCAAGGTTTGTCGTGTTGCTATAGACCTAGTTAATTCCACCCGCTCTAGTCTCACTTATAAATGACTTATTAACGCTCTCCCATTGCTAAGCACTGAGGTCGTTTCGAATATTTGGAGTCTCTGCTCTTGCGATTGGCAGTGTTTGCGGTTCGTCTAGCGCCCGTGCCCGGAGGAGAATGAACGGTCCATTCAGGAGCCCCAAACGACTGCCGTTTATAACTCAGCCATTCGTGAAAGTCCCATTTCCTCACCTCCTCCGTGTGGGGTGAGGCGTGGCTCTCGGTGTTTTCGAGGTTAAGCATCTTTTCATGCTCATTAGCCCGCGGGTTTTGTCCTTTGTGCGTCTCCCATCCGTAGCCAGTGCCTATTATCCGCTTGGGTTGCTTGTGTTTTTCTTAGTGAGTTGTAGACTCGACCGATTTCCGATTCCGACGGGGTCTCCACAGCCAGTCCCTTCAGGTGACCCGCATGGCGGGCCGGTTCACCGACGCCGGGGCAGGTGGGGGCGAGCGGCGGGGCTGCAGTCCCCCCGGCGGCCAGCAGGCGGCAGGGCTCACCGCCGCGGGCCCGAGGCGGCCGTGCAAGGGCTGGGCCGCCCGCTTCCCAGGGTTTCTGGGCGTTTCCGCCTGGTCCAGCTCCTCCGAGCAAAGGGCGCTGAGCGGCTTTGTTCCGAGATGGCCGGGCGCAGCCGCCCCGGAGCCGCAGATAGTGGGCGCAATAAAGATAAAGGGCGGGAGACACCGCGGGATCCTCCGGCTCCTCCTTCCCATCCGAGACCTTTGCTCACCTTCCCGGGCAGCAGGCGGAGCCCCCCACACCCCCGGCCCCCCCGCCCCCGCCCCGGGGGATTTGCCTGCATTCCGGATGGCGGCATCCGTCTGCGGGGAGGATGGGCAGGCCGGCCGCTGCCCTGATAACAGCCCGTTCCTTTCCTAACCCGGGGCTCCTTCTCCTGGCGCCTCCTTCCCGCCGAGGAGCACGGGGCTCTGGTCACCTGGTCACGTCGCCCCGTGGGAAACCGGGAAGCCGGGTACCCAGCCCGAGACCCTGCGCCGGGCCGCCGTGAGCTGTGCGGGACCCCACTGTGCGTGGCTCTGCCCGGGGCTCCGAAGGCGTCCCTGACCCCGGGGGCCGGCCGGGGGGTGGCTTGGGGGGGCCAGACCTGGCGGAGGGAGCAGAGCCCGGGAAACGGAGCTGCTCCCCGGAGCGGAGTGTGGCTGGACCGCTCCGTCCAGTCCCCGGGGCGGGAGCCAGGGCACTAAGCACACCCGCCCGCCTCTGGGCTCCCCAGGGGCCCCACCCGGAAACCAGAGGCAGCCGGAGGGCCCCTCCGCCCCCCCCCCCCAGCACCGCGCTCAGGTCCCAGGGGGGCCTCGCAGGTGCAGAGCGCAGGGGGCAGGGCAGGGCGGCCAGCGCACAGGAAAGCCGCGGGGCACAGGGAACGGCTGGGTGCTTTGCACATTCCTCCCCTCGCACGTGGCTCGTCTCTCCTCCCTGAGCGCGCTCTGTTCCTAGGGGCTTCCTGCTGTGCGTTCAGACTCGCAGGAGGTACTGGTACCCGGTCCCTGCCGGTCAGTGTCCACGTATGCAGTGACTGATGGTTGTCTGCTGGCTTCTGTGTGTGTCCGTCAGCTCAGGGTGCGCGTGGGGGTTGGTTAAGAAAAGCAGAGTAGCCCTAGCCGGTGTACCTCAATGGTTAGAGTGTCCGCCTGGGGACTGGAGGCTCCAGGGTTCGATTCTGGTCAAGGGCACATACAGCGGTTGCAGGCTTGATCCCCAACCCTGGTTGGAGCGTGTGCGAAGGCAACCAATTGATGTGTCTCTCTCACATTGATGCTTCTCTCTCTGTGTCTCTCCCCCTCCCTTCCACTCTCTCTAAAAATCAATGGGAAAAATGTCCTCGGGTGAGGATTGACAAAGAAAAAGAAAAGAAAGACACTTTCCAATGCAACATGCAGGGGTTACAGTGTCTGCGGCTGCACGTGTGAGAAACCACGGCTTCTCGGGGGGCAAACGGTGAGGATGAGTAGGTCTCTGCTCATAGGAAGTGCAGATGCGCTGTCTGCAAGGCGGGTGAAGCATCAGCTTCATGATGGCACCGTGGACCTGAACTTGGCCATTTCTCTTCTCTACTGTCCTTCTTGTCCGTTCCCGGTGCCTCTTCCAACCTTGACAATGTTAAGGGGAAGAGATAAATATTATTGTTGGATAACTCTCCTAAAAAGAGAAGAAACTGCTCTGGCCAGTGGTGTTCAGTGGTTAGAGTGTTGTCCTTGCACCAAAGGGTCTCCTGTTCAATTCCCAGTCAAGGTCACGTACCTGGGTTTCAGGTTCAATCTCAGCTGGAGTCAGGGTATGTGTGGGAGGCAACCAATCGATGTGTCTGTCTCATGTCAGTGTTTCTCTCCTCCTCTTCCTTCTCCTCGTCCCCCTCCTCCCCCTCCCTCCCTTCCACTCTCTTTATTTTTTATTATTAATATATTTTTTATTGAGTTCAGAGAGGAAGGGAGAGGGAAAGATTAATGCATCAATGATGAGAGAGAATCATGGATCGGCTGCCTCCTGCACGCCCCCTACTGGGGATTGAGCCTGCAACCGGGGCATGTGTCCTTGACCGGAATCGAACCCGGGACCATTCAGTCTGCAGGCTGACGCTCTATCCACTGAGCCAAACCAGCCAGGGCCCTTCCACTCTCTTTAAAAATCAATGGAAAAAAATATCCCAGGGTGAAAATTTTAAAAAAGAGGGGGGGGGGATTCCTTTCCAGAAACACGCTGTGCAGTGCAGTGGTGGCTACCAGAGCAACATTGGGCTCCTTTAGGGAGAGAGGGGAAGGAGTGGATGCTGGGTAGGCAGAGGTGACTGGGGGAAGCTAGCTCTCAAGACTCAATGGTAAAAACCAACAATCCAATTGGAAAACAGGCAACAGACAGGAGGCGACATTTCCCTGAAGGGGAGGAACAGGTGGCGAACACATGAAGAGCTGTTCAACATCATCAGCCATTTGGGAAACAAATTCAAGTACAATGAGAGATCACTGCCCACGGAGCAGAAGAGCTAAAATACAGGAAAAATAGCGACAACAGCAAACGCTGACTAGCACGTGGGGAAACCAGACCATTCACACGTTAGTAGTAAAATGTAAAACGGTACGACCGCTCCCGTCTTGGCAGGTCCATGTCATAGCTTCTGTTCTTATGATGGTGTTAAAACCCCAGCCCTCAGCCCGGCCAGTGTGGCTCAATGGTTGTGCGTCGACCTATGAACCTGGAGGTCACAGTTCGATTCCTGGTCAGAGCTCATGCCCGGGTTGTGGGCTCGATCCCCAGTGTGGGGTGTGCAGGAGGCAGCCGATCCATGATTCTCTCTCATCATTGATGTTTCTCTCCCTCTCTCTCCCCCTTCCTCTTTGAAATCAATAAAAAAATATATATATAAAAAACCAGCCCTGACAGGTTTGGCTCAGTGGATAGAGCATTGGCCTGTGGACTCAAGGGTCCTGGGTTCGATTCCGGTCAAGGGCATGTACCTTGGTTGCGGGCACATCCCCAGTGGGGGGTGTGCAGGAGGCAGCTGATCGATGTTTCTCTCTCATCGATGTTTCTAACTCTCTATCCCTCTCCCTTCCTCTCTGTAAAAAATCAATAAAATATATTTTAAAAGCCCCAGCCCTCAGTAGTGAGGGGCTATATTCGGATGCAGTTCCCTTCTGACCCAGGAGAGTGACGCTTCTCCCTGGCTAGTTGGTGTATTTCATATTCGTGTTGTATTTTATTCAACATGTCTGTGTATTTGTGGAAATCCGAGGGCATGGGATGCATTACTCGGCCCGCCCAATTGCCAGAACTGAACGCTGCAGCCTGTTTCCAATTATTTAATATTATAAATAATGCTGCGATGAATATCCTTGCCCATTCATCTTTAGGCACATCTCTGGTTATTTGCCTTGGACGGAAGCCTAGAAATGGTCAGAGCATGAGCATTTTTGAAGGTGTTTGATATATATCCCGTCCCCTTGCCAACCCCAAAGAATGCCCGCTTCACATTCCTGCGAATTCCTGCTCCCCTGCACCCTCGCTGACATTCGGCAACTTTTACAAAAGATCCCATTTAGTTAGGGAAAAAGCCAAGCGTGAGAACAGTACTTTTTACATTTGAGCTGGTCAGGAAAAAAATCAAACGAAGAATAAAAGTGTGTGACGCGTGAAAATGACATGACATCCGCGTTTCGGTGTCAATAACGCCAGTTTTATTGGCGCACAGACGTTTCCATTCCCTTGTACGCTGCCTGTGGCTGTTTTCAAGCGGCAGTGGCAGATGAGTAGCTTCTACAGAGGCCTGTGGCCGCCACACCTGAGATATCCACAATCCGACCGTTTTCAGGAAAGGTTTGCTAACCGTGGCTTTAGATCAACTCAGCCCACGCACAGGTATGTTGTGATGTAGTCAGACAGTGGTCCTCACCATCGCTGGGACCAAGTGAACGGAACTGCACACAGCAGGAATGAATCTCACAAACACGAGCTGGAAGAAGAAGCCAGGCCCTGGCCGGTGTGGCTCAATGGATAGAGCACCAGCCTGCGGACTGAAGGGCCCCGGGTTCAATTCCCGTCAAGGGCATGTACTTTGGTTGCAGGCTCGATCCCTGGCCCTGGTTAGGGGGCGTGCAAGAGGCAACCAATCTATGTGTCTCTCTCACATTGATGTTTCTCTCTGTCTCTCCCCTCCCTTCCACTCTGTCTAAAAATCAGTGGAAAATATCCTCCAGTGAGGATTTAAAAAAGAAAATAAATAATTGAATTTTAAAAAAAAGAAAGAAAAAAGAAGCCAGATACAAAAAATACGGGTTGTATGCATCTTGTTGATAGAACATTTCAAAACAGGCATTACTGGCTGACGCTGAGAGAGACCGGGAGGGTGGTACCCTGTGGGGGACAGTCCGTGACCCAGAGAGGCCTTGAGGGGGCATTGCGAGTGCTGACCTGGGCGCCCCTGAGATGGGCGGGTTCACTTGGTGAAAATTCACTGAGGTGCAAACTTACGTCTGCGCATTTACCTGTCGGTAAGATAGGCTTCAACCAAACTTACTGAAAGGAAATGAAGTGATGGGGTGGGGGCGGCCCTTGGCCACATCAAAGCCAGCCGCAATCTCTTCTGTCTTTCCCCACTTTCTGTTTCTTAGCTCTTCTGTACCTCAGCTTCCATTGCTTTCCTCTCCTCACCCCGCCCCCCACGCCCTCCACCCCTGCATTAGGGGAGGAACCCCCTAGGAACCCTCTGGGTGCTGGCAGACCTGTTCTGTGATGGCCAGGAAGCAGGTTGGTGTGATACAGGGCTATACATTTGTCACAGATAGTTATGCTGTGTAACAAATCACCTCCCTAATCAATGGCTTAAACCACAGGATTTAAAAAGAAAATATTTGTATTGATTTCAGAGAGGAAGGGAGAGGGAGAGAAAGATAAAAACATAAATGATGAGAGAGAATCATTGATTGGCTGCCTCCTGCACGCCCCACACCAGGGACTGAACCCGCAACCCGGGCCTGTTCCCTGACGGGGAATGGTACCCTGACCTCCTGGTTCATAGGTCGGTGCTCAACCACTGAGCCACACTGGCCGGGCTAAACAACAGTATTTTATTGTTTGCCTGTGACTCTGTGGGTCAGGCGGGGCTCAGCTAGGTGAGGCTTCTGCTCCATGTGGAATCCGCTGCAGCCATTCACTGGGCCGCATGGCCGTCCAGGATGGAAGGTGCAAGAAGCCAGCGTTTGGCTCCTCGATGCTCCCTCCCACATGGCTCCTTGGCGGCCTTGAGCACGGGGGTCTCAGAGTAATCCGGCTTCTTCCATGATGGTTGACTTCCTGGAGTAAGAGTATGAAAGTGCCAGGCCCTAGCCGGTGTGGCTCAGTGGATAGAGCGTCAGCCTGTGGACTGAAGGGTCCCAGGTTCGATTCTTAGTTGCAGTCTCCTCCCGGGCTCAGGCCCTGGTCGGGGCTCGTGCAGGAGGCAACCAATGGATGTGTTTTCTTTCACATAGATGTTTCTCTCTGTCTTTCCCTCTCTCTTCCACTCTCCCTAAAAATCAGTGGAAAAATATCCTCGGGTGAGGATTGAAGGAAAAAAAGAAAGAATGTGAACGTGCCGGTTCTCTTAAGCCTGAGATGGGAGCCCTGGGACATCACCGCCTCCACATTGGATCGGGCAAACAAGGCGCACCGTGTGCTCATTCAACGGGAGGGAACCAGACTCCCTTCCTTGATATGAGCGACAGAAATGCATCTGTGACCTCCTGTAACCCACCCCGGACTTCATCTGCTGGAGCTTCCACTTCCTGGGGCGCTGGGCCCGCAACTGGTTACAATAGATGCACCCCCACCCCCATGTTATGGGAGATTTCCATGGACCCATTAACGTGCCCAGTTTATGTCCCAATCACCCAAGTGCCATTTGCATGAACTCAGTAACAAATACACACATCATTCAATACTTTGTAGGGACAGTTTATGGAACTAATTGAACTGGAACCTGTCAGCTTTTCATTTAAAATAAATAAATGCTGCGATGTAGTCTGCCGAGCGTGAAACTCAAGCAACACAACATTACCATGAGCGCCGGCTGTTACCTGAGCCCGGCCCGGCCCGATGCTCCCTCAGCCTTAATGTGCCTGGGAATCACCCGGGGCTCTGCTTGAAAAGCACATTGTGATTCTGGAGGTGTG
This sequence comes from Myotis lucifugus, assembly GCF_000147115.1. Taxonomy (NCBI): domain Eukaryota; kingdom Metazoa; phylum Chordata; class Mammalia; order Chiroptera; family Vespertilionidae; genus Myotis; species Myotis lucifugus. Next base: position 340,350 of record NW_005871590.1, on the reverse strand, counting down.
GGGCGAGGCCCGGCCGTGCTGCTCTGTGGGCCGCGGAGTGTGACGCTCCCCACGTCGGGCACAATCAGAGCACATTGTAATTCAGTCGCTCAGAGCTCAGCCCCTTGCAAAGCACACACTGGTGCAAAGGGCCGCTGGGTAAATTGGCTCCGAGTTAAGCTGGTCCTTTATAGGGCACATAAATCAGCCAGGTAGGGATGAAATAATGTATTCAGATGACAACCACACACACACACACACACACACACACACACACACACACACACTGTAAATGGATGAGAACGTGACAAGGGCAGAAAATTAGATTCAGGTTCGTGCACGAAGCCAGAAAGGCAAGCACTTTAGCAGGAATGCAAGCTGAATCATATCAGACCTTATCAGCTCCGAGCAGGCTCTGGAGGGCCCAGCACGGTCTCTGAGTTTAGGTGGAATTTATTTGATAAACAATATTGGTATTTGATCATATTATTGACATAGGGTTGCAAAGATGGACTTGTGATTTTTTTTAAAAAGTAAGCACCATAATTTGGACATTGTACGGCCCTTCAGAAGTGGCGACTACACCTCTCAAAAGTGGTGTGTGTGTATGCACAAAAAATGATTTAGTCACTTTTACAAATTTGATAGTCAACTTATTTAAGTTACACATTCAAATGCCTAGTTTCTCTTTAAACATTTAAGTTCAGCCTAGAAACTTTATTATTATTCTTGTTGCTTTCAAGTCTAGCAAATAACAGCAACCACTTTTAAGGGGCCTTTGGAAAATACTTGATCCCAGTTGCAAACTTCAGTAATTAAACACTTCCATGAATTTTATTTTATTTTATTTTTAAAATATTTTTTTATTGATTTCAGAAAAGAGCGAGAGGGAGAGATAAGAAACATCAATGATGAGAGAGAATCACTGATCGGCTGCCTCCTACACGCCCTCCGCAGGGGATCGAGCCCACAACCCAGGCATGTGGCCTGACCGGGATTCAAACCTCTACCCCCTGGTTCATAGGTCGTCGCTCAACCACTGAGCCACACTGGCCGGGTCACTTCCATGAATTTTAAATTGCAAACTCTTGGTGTACTGCACACGGTTCTCTTCTTAATCACTTCCATGGTCCCAATTAACAACTACACTCCCAAGTATGCAAATCACTTCTAAACCTAATAGATTAAATTTATATAGTGCAACTTAGTTCTCTTCAAATGTGCCACTATTGTATATAAAATTCGTTTTCAATTAAAATCACAAGTGAGGGGGTGGGAGGCAATGAAGGGATAAGAACACAGATGTAATACCTTAAACAATAAAGAAATTTAAAAAAAAATCACAAGTGTAGCCCGGCTGGTGTGGCTCAGTGATTGAGTGTTGACCTATGAACAAGGTGGTTAGGGTTCAATTCCCGGTCAGGGTTTGGTTCCAGGACAGGGCACATGCTTAGGCTGCAGGCTCGATGTCCAGTGGTGGGTGTGCAGGAGGCAGCTGACCAGTGCTTCTCTCTCCCTCTCCCTTCCTCTCCGACATGAATACAAATAGAGTTTTTTAAAAATCACAAGTTTATACTCATTAACCAATTAGACATTTGCAATGGCTCCTGAAGCTCAGAAAGTCTTTGAAATTTACAAACGCACATAGTCAGGCGCACATTCCTTCTCCACCTCAGACCGCAACCTTCCAGTTTGATTGCCTGAACCGCTCCTATACTTTTTCTACGCCCCCTGCAGCTGGGCGTCCCCCAGTGCGAAGGCAGTCACCGTCCCGTGACTGGCCTGCACACGCATCCTGGACTGGGCTGGCCCCCGGCTAGATTCTTTGTCAGTGACCCTAATGGACCACTTGAGGCCTATTAATGATTGCTGTGTCCACAGTGCTCTGCTTCCCAGGAGGTGGGCTCGGGACCCTGACCTCAGGTTTAAGCTGCACGCCTTATCGATCCTTCTGTGTATCCAGGCACATTGCAGGACTGGCCCCTCGTTGGGATTTGGTATTTCTGTGGTTCTCAAACTATGTACTTTCCCTCTAGCTCTAAAGACCTTTGCACTCCAAGAATCCAAGATACCCTTTTATCTGCTCAGAAGACCTTTGGAATCCATGGAATCTTTCTAGATGCTTTGATGAGATTGGGTTTGGGTCTTAGGGCAGAGTTGCCTCATAGCTCGTGCTGTTTTCTTCCTGAGAGGGACGTCATGTTGACTTGTCTTCCTTCTGGCGAGTGTAGCAGGAGCACGTACGTTTGGGATAAGGATCATGTACCTTTGGGATGTTCCAAATTCCACACTAGTCCCCACCCTCACCCCATCCCTGGTTTCGCTCTGAGGTGGGGCCTTCGGCAGGTGCTTACGTCCTGATGATGGGGCCTCGTGAATGCGATCGATGCTCTTTTATTTTTTAAAAATATATTTTTATTGATTTCTGAGAGGAAGGGAGATGGAAAGGGAGATGGAAAGCGAGATAGAAACATCAATGATGAGAGAGAATCATGGATCAGCTGCCTCCTGCACTTCCCCCGACCGGGGATGGAGCCACAACCCAGGCAAGTGCCCTTGACCAGAATCAAACCTGGAACCCTTCAGTCCGCAGGCCGACGCTCTATCTACTGAGCCAAATCAGCCGGGGCCAATCAATGCTCTTTTAAAAGGGACCTCCCGCCCTAACTGGTTTGGCTCAGTGGATAGAGCGTCGGCCTGCGGACTCAAGGGTCCCAGGTTCAATTCTGGTCAAGGGCATGTACCTTGGTTGCGGGCACATCCTCAGTGGGGAGTGTGCAGGAGGCAGCTGATTGATGTTTCTCTCTCATCCATGTTTCTAACTCTCTATCCCACTCCCTTCCTCTCTGTAAAAATTCAATAAAAATATATTTTAAAAAATAAAACAAATAAAAGGGACCTCCCAGGGCTCTCTCACCCCTTCCCCCATGCGACCCAGAAGAGGGTCCTCAGCCGGCCATGCTGGCACCTTGATCTTGGACTTCCCGCCTCCAGGACTACGAGAAATAAATTCGTTGTTGATAAGCCACCCATGTGTGCGGTATGTTGTGCAAGCAACCTGGACGGACTAAGACAGGGCCCCATGTTTTCGTTTGCACTGCAAAATGTACACCCCCAAACTATGCAGCTGGTCCCGGGTGGGGACCCCAGGAAAATCAGGCAAAAATCAAACGTTGCTTCCAGCGTGCTTGGCCTGGGGCTGGCTCTTGGCCCGTTTCTGCTTCTGTGCCAGGTGAGCCTGGCTGAACTTCATGGACACATGGCCTAAAGCCGAGTGGCAAACAGATCCAGGCTCTTTTTTTTTTTTTAAAGGCAGCAGTTAGCTTCCTCATTTTCTTTATGTATTTATTTTTATTGATTTTCAGAGAGAGGAGGAGGGAGAGGGAGAGAGAGAAACATTGAGGTAAGAGGGAAACATCGATCGGCCGCTTCCTGACACCTCCCACCAGGGATCCAGCTCCAAACCCCGGGCATGTGCCCTGACTGGAAATCGAACCAGCAACGGGATGATGCCCAACCAACCGAGCCCGCTGGCCAGGGCCAGATCTAGGCTCTTCAATGTGCTTATGTGGAACGTGTGGGCGTTTGCTGTGTCGGGGGCAGGGCTTGGCACCTGTTAGCTGAAAAATATGCCCGACTGATTATGAGGTGGAGTAGTGAGAGCTCTACCCAGATGGCTCTTTGAATCAATCTGGTCAAACCTCTTTTCCTACATGCCCCCATCCCCTACCCCCTCCGTGTGTGTAAGACAGCGCTTCTCGAAGGCATGGGGCTGGGCCTTGCAGTGAGCGACCCCCCCCATGCCCCTGCTGCTGGTCCACGCACCATGCTGTGAGCAGGACGAGGCCTAGAAACAGAGCAGCTGGTGATGGAGTCAGAGGTGTGACGGGTAATTCATGTGTCACCCTGACCCAGCGGCGGAGGGCCCAGACATTGGGCCAAAGGCGACTCTGGGCTCGTCTGCGCGGGCGTTCCTGGGTGGGCGGGGCCTTCAGATCAGTAGCCTAAGGACAGCAGAGGCGGGTGGGCCTCGTCTGATCAGTGGAAGGTCTGATTAAAACAGCACCATCCCCTCTCCCACTGAGGGCGAGCTGCCCCTGCCTGGCTGCTGGAGCCGGGCGTCTGTGTTCTCCCGCCTTTGGACTTGAACTGAGGCATCCGTTCTTCTGGGTCTTAGCCTCCTGGCCTTGGGCTGGAACTACGCCATCGACTGTCCTGGGTCTCCAGTTTGCTGACTGCAGGTCTTGGGACTTGTCAGCCTCCAGAATCACGTAGGCAAATTCCTTATGATGAATACACATAGGCACGCGCACACACACACACACACACACACACACGCCCTGTTGCCTCTGTTTCTTGGGAGAACCCTCACCACTACGGAGGTCCGATGGGATAGCCGAGTAGTAGATGCCAGTAGACCCCCTCCCTCCGGTTCTGACAACTACAAACGTCTCCAGACCCTGCCAGATGTTCCCTGGGGGCCACAGCCGCTCCGCTCGACAAGCGCTGATATATGACCTCCGTCCCGGGTTGTTGCTCTCGGATCTAGGGAGGGTACATGTGTTCCAGAACGGTTCCATTCATGCTACAGAAGAGACTCATTTATAACGCGAGTGTCATCAAATGAAAAAAAAATGTTAATGACCCAGAGACCGCTCGGCTGTGTCTGCCGGAGCCTCCTGCTTGTCTCTGTAGGCCCGAGCCTTCCAAGCTGCTCCGCTTGGCCCGGGAAGCAGAGGTCTGCAGTTTAAGAATCTGTTTTTGCAAATACACAGGGGACCAGAGTCAGAATCCCACACAGGAGAGGATGCAGCCAGGAGGAAGCGTGTTGGAGGAGGCTGGCTCATGGCAGCTGCGTCTTCCCGAAATGATGGTTGGCCTGGAATCCATTTCCAATTGGCTCGCAGCATTGTGTTGACTGTAACCCATGGGCTGGGAAGGGAAAGGAGTAAAAATGTAGCTGTGGGAGCGCAGACTGGAGAGGAAGGAAGTGGGTGACTAGAGTATTCTAAGTTTGGGAGGGAAATTGCTCTAACATTTTTTTAAACCTGAGTTGGAGTAACCCAGGTGCAAACGGAGTGTGCCTACAACACGATGGCCTTGACCCGACTCCAAGGACATCGCTTTGCTCGGAGAAGCGGACACAGCGCAGGCGAGAGCAGGGCCATGGACCAAGTGCAGGCTGCCTGGCTCAGCCCCAGTGCCCCGCGTCTCTGCCGGGCGGACCATTAGGAAAGGAGAAAAACACTTCACCTCAGGATGGGCCGCCCCCACACAAATCAAGAAAGTCCCATTTGAGGGCAGTGCTCCCAAACTCCCCGTCCACACATCAGGTCTAAACAAAGCCTTTTCCCATCACAAGTCAATAAGCGTCTAAGTTAAAGAGATCAAGGCGTGAAGCGAAGGCTCCAGGCACAACCGGCTCCTTCCCCAGGCCAGCCCCTGAGCCCGGGAACGGTGTGGGCTTAGGGAAGGCCTCAAGGCGGGGATGAGCAGCGAGGATCGCATGGAAGCTCCTCCCAAGTGTGCGCATTTGCATTATTCAAATACTGTCCCGAAGCGCCCAGAACCGAGTAATTAGTCCAGCATTTGAAAACTGCCAAACAATGAGCCATTTCTTCTTCAGGCCCAATCGGCCCATTTCCGTTTCCCTCTTAGCACTTGTACAGAATCACCCAATGTGTCACTTCCTAGAACACGCGATTGTTTACACAAGTAAGCGAGGCTTCGAGACTTCTCGGGCAGGATTTATTTCTCTCCTTTCGGACGCGATGATTGCCATTTCAGACGCCATGGTTGCCACCTCCGTGGCGCCCCCTCTCCTAGGAGCCTCTCAAGCCCCGCGTGTGCGTGCGCGCAGCGTCGTACCTTCCTCTTGGAAACAAAGGCTCCCCTTTGGGGAGAGGGGCGGGGAGCGAGGCCGAATCTAATTGAGAGTAAAATTCTTCAGACTCTGCGCTCGCCGGTCTGGCATGCGAGGAGTGTGTTGGATTTGCTCCTTAACAAGCATCTTAAAGAAACTGTTCTGCGAGGGGATTTCCCAGAGGGTCCGCGCGGAGGACAAGTATTTGCGTCTCGATTACCGCGAGCCCAAGTGGGTTTTTCCTGCGCCGTTTTTTCCATCAGAAATCTGGGTGGGAGGAGAGGTCGCTGCAATGTTTGTGCTTTTGTTGTTGGCGAGGCTGAGGTTTTAACACGGGGGCCATAAAGAATGCATACTTGTGCGCTCGGCTAAGACCGAAGATTCCTTCCCCACAGTGCTTTGTGCGCGCATGTGCTTTTTGTCCAACATGGAAAGCCCCGCTCGCCTGCAAGAAAGACGGGCCTTCTTCTCCCTAACAATGAACACGCGCACACGCGGCTCCCTAACTTGCCGCAGAGCTGGGGAGCCGAGTCGCTTCACCCCCAACCAACTTCTCTTCCACCCCACCCCCCTGCACAGGTCTTTAGGGGCAATCTGCAGCTGCCTGCACAAACACTCCAAGTCAAAAGGACGCACGGTGCAATAGACAGGCCTCGGTCTCCCCCAGTTCTGGCCTCTTCCCAGTCGGCTCACTTTAGGAAGATGAACGCAATGGGCCTCCTTCGCTTTATCTGAGCCCCAGCGGTCCAGGGCTGTGGAGAAAGCTTCTTCCGTGAGGATCTCCGATCTCTCCTCTCGGGCAGGCGTGTCCCTCCGCTGGGTTCTCTATTCGGGTGCAAATGCCGCTAGAGATACAGTAGATGTTGTTATGATGATCAAACCATTTATATTTGCTAAGTGCCTGGGAGGGAGCCAGTGCGTGCAGCCCGCTCTCTTAGGTCGGGCCTCCTCGAAGCTGTGCCTGCCGCGGGGTTCTCAGACGAGGGAGTGAATGGGGTGCTGGCTGATGGCGGCCTGGGAGGCAGGCTGGGGCAGGGAGGAGCTAGCAAAGCCAGGGTGGCCAGGGCAGCTCAGGAGTGTGAGGTGCACTAGCGGGTGTCCCCCCGAGGCAAGGGGCCTGGGCTGTCAAAGTGCAGAAGGGTCCCTGGGGGGTGGGCGGTCGCCTGAGACATCTGTCAGCCAAGGCTAATCCTCTGAAAGGCTGCAGCCCCAGCCAAGGAGAGCTGGGTGGGGCGCCGCATCTGTTATGCAAATCAACGAGTGTTTGATGACAGCAGCTCCACGTGCCAGGAATGAGGGCTCAGAACTGGGGAATCCGGAGCCCCGAGCCTCAGTTTCCTCATCCAAGAAGGCTTCCTTTCGGTCTCACGAGGCCTCCAGAGCCCCCAGTTTGAGCTTGGGACCCTGGCTGCGTCTGCAGACAAGTCACAGTCCTAAGTGCCTATTTCTTTGTCTCGTGGCAGACTCAGGCGGTGGGGTGGGCACCGACTGTCCTGTTCTCTACAGCACGATGCCTGTACATAGTAGGTCTGCGGTGCATCCTCGCTGCCAGGCTGAACGACCACCTCACACGTGTCCCCCTCGGGGAAAGGCCTCAGCTCCTAATGGATGGACCTTCCCCCAGCCCTTCCTCTTGATTGCTACTTTTCCTCTTGCCCTTCCTTCCATCCTGAGCGGGATGTTCTTTCTCTCCACCTCCCCCTGCAGAGGCTGGCCATCCTCCCACACGCTCCGGCCCCATTCAGGGCCATTTCCAGCGAGAGCGCCCAGATTTGTGACATTGTGAGATGATATGATGCCTGGGAGGGCCAGGAGGCCGCTGCAGCCAGGCCGTGGAGAGTGGTGATATATGTGTGGTGGGGGGCGGGGCAGGGAGCGAGGGGAAAAGAAGGCAGTGGCAGTCCTTTTGGCCGTAAATCATGCCAGTCGGCAGGGAAGGTGTCAGAGCAGGGCACTCTGCACTGGGCATTCCCTGCAACTGAAAATCACCAAGTATTTGCTTTTTTTGATACTCGCCCCACTCTCCCATGGCCAGTTCATAACCGCGCAGGTTGCACTAAAAGGACTCCGGTCATGGCATTTCCGGCGTAAAACATGCGGGCGGGGCAGGTACGTGGCAGCAGGGGAGCCTCTGCGGTGTGGTGGGAGGAGGGGAGGAGAGGCCTTCCTTGGATGCGTCCCCCTGAGCAGTTTCCATGCCTTCGAATTCTTTTTAAAGACAACGTTCCCCTTCTAAGAGTGATATGATCATTTGACAAACAATTTGGAAGGTAAATGATTTTTAAAAAATCCTCCCCTTAAAGGAATGCAAATGACTGCGAGCGTTTGGACCGGTTCCCTCTAGTCTCTTTTCCTGTGTATCTCCATTTGGATCCCTGTTAGGGTTTTTAAAAAATATATGTCTTTATTGATTTCAGAGAGGAAGGGAGAGGGAGATAGAAACATCAATGATGAGAGAGATTCATGGATCGGCTGCAACCCACAACCCAGGCATATGCCCTAACCGGGAATCGAACCATGACCTCCTGGTTCCTGGGTGGACACTCAGCCCCTGAGCCACACTGGGCCCTGTTAAGGTTTTTACTAGATCGTTTTGCATCACTGTTAATTGTGTTTTATAACCTCGCTGTTATTTTCCTGACATTAAGTCTTGTGGCCAGGGACCTGCAGTACTAAGTGTCTGGGGGGCTTTGGAGCCAGAAAGAACCCCAACTTCGGACTTCAGTTTCCCCCGCTATGAGCTGTGAGTGGAACATGAATTATCGTTGAGGTTTCGTGTTTTCCGAGTGGAACTGGCTTGCTCCCCAGCCTACTTGGGTCTGCGCTCAGACTATGGGATCCTCCAGCCCAAAAGGCAGAAACACTCAGGGCAGTTCAAGGGGCCTGGCCCAGAGCGGGGATTCCGGACAAGCGCTCCGAGGCTCTCCGAGGACACCCAGTGGCCACCTGCCCAGCTCCCTGCCCCACCCAGGAGGACCGGGCCTCGGGTTCCTCCTCCAGCTACTCGCCCCCTCCGTCTCCCCTCGGGGCTTTACCCGCATTCGCGAGACCAGCTTGCTATTAGGGAGACCCAGGGCACAGCTCCCCCGCACCCCAAGAAGGCAGAGGCGAGGACCCAGGCCCCGGGGACTGGGTGAAGTGAGGTGACCGCCCTGTCCCCCCGGGAATTGTTTGGGCCCCAAGGAGTCAGCCTAGACAGGCCGCGCCTGCAGCCCGGGTGGGGCACCGTCCTCGCGGCCCCCCCTCCCCTCCGCGGTGGCCCGGGGGCGGACGGACGCGGTGGCGCCCATCCTGGCCCCCGTGCGGTTTCCCGGGGAGGCTGGACGAGGTGGTGCAGCGGGAGGGGAACGGGAGGGGAGAGGGAGGAGCGCGGGGCATGGGGGGAGGAGTATGAGGGATGGGGGGAAAAAGAGCCGCCGGCCGGGTCGGAGGAGGAGAAGCTGCGCACCGGGTGGGGGCTGAGGGTAGAGGAGCGGAGCGGATCGCAGAGCAGCCCCGAGGGAGACCGGAGGCGGAGCGGCCGGCGGAGATGGAAGCGCTGCAGCGGGCCTGGGAACGGAGCAGGAGAGGCGGGGCCGAGGGTGGAAGGGGCGTGGCCTGCCGTTGCCCCGCCCTCCCGGCCGGGCCGCGCCAGAGGAACGAAGATGCCGGGCGCGCGCGGAACTGAGGA